>NW_026000052.1:3279362-3304615 GCF_001458135.2 Marmota marmota marmota | reverse complement strand
TATAAGAGACAGGTGCAAGGGGTGGCGGGCAGGGCCTGGCCTGTCCAGTCCTCAGGTGCAGCAGCCCAGCGTCCCCCTCCTCCCTGCCCCGGGCGGGGCTGCACCCTGGACGTCAGGCCAGGCCGGGGCCGCGCAGCAGCGGTACCTGACCAGAAGGGGGCAGAGGGGCCCTGAGGACTGAGAGAGGAAAAGCCGAAGGAGGCACAGGAGGCTGCGGAGACAGAGACGCGTGAGAGGGGGGCAGCACGGCTCCACCGTGCCTCCAGAGCCACCGAGCCCCTCCCGCCGGCTGCTGCCCCCACCTGGCACACCGCCCGGGCTCACGAAGGGCCCGTGGCCCCTCTCCTGCTCTGCCTGGGGGGACTCATGGCCGCAGGTCCCCACAGGCTGGAGGACAGGGGCCACTTGGGGTAGCTCTGCCCTGCTCCTAGTTCTGAGTGGCCTGAAGCAGGTCACTTCCCAGTTCCGGGCCTCAGAGTCCCATCTACAGACAGGCAGCCTCCCACGGCAAGGCAGGGAGGGACCTGAGGACAGGCGGCCACCCTGCTCTGTCAGAGGCCTCTCTCGAGTGCAGGGGGTCTCTGCCTGGACCTCCTGCATTGTCCTTAGGGCAGGAAGCACAGGCGTGGGGTCCCCGTCTGCCACAGGGAAGGGGAGGGGGCCACAGGCCCGCAGAGTAGGACAATGGAGGGCCTGGGCCAGGCTCCAGGGGTGGACTCCTGAGGGCAGGTGGGCAGTGAGGACCTGGGCCCTGGAAGCAGCCAGAGTGGTCGCTGCCACACAAGGACATTACCTGGGGACCGGCTGGAGGTCCTGGAGGCAGGGCGCTCCCGGGACTTGTAGGGGTATTTGAGCGTGGTGTCCAGCTGCTTGAAGCTCTCCTTGAGAGAGTGGCCCTGGTAGTACTCCACCAGCTCCTGCAGGGATTCACACTGATGTGGCCACTGCCTCCAGGTGGCCTGGCCACCCCACCCCCTCAGGGTCTCATGGGGGGAATGTTCCTCCCTGGCCCCCAGAACCCCCTGCTCCTGGCTCCCCAGCCCAGACCATGGTGCGAGGTCAGGTCTTGGAGACCTCTGGCCCAGCAAGTAAGGACACTGCCAAGGAATGATGTGGAGGAAGGCCCAGGCTGGGCAACATGGCTGCTGCCCGCAGCCTTCACAGAGGGGGACACTGGCCACCACAGGCCCAGCACGGGGAAGCTTCCAGAGACACGGCAGATGCGAGGACCAGCTGGGGAGGATGTGTCAATGTCAAACGCTCCGGACCTTGAGAGTCCGAGCTCGGTACAGCCTGGTCAGCAGGTCAGCTTCTACAAGACCTGTGAGAACCTCCTGCGCCAGGCTGTGGGCTCCAGGGACTCACCCCGAGGGCCACAGCGGGTCTTGTTTGGGGGCTGGGAGCAGACACTCTGACTCTGTGCACAGAGGGAGGAAGAGCTCGCTGTCCTCGCCAGTCCCAATGCACAAGGTTTATGACGGAGAAAGGACCCTCCGAGGAAGGACCTCGTCCTGACTGGGCTTGGTGGCCTCGGCCCTGGGGAGGTGGGGTGGCTGGGGAGGAGCTACAGGAGGCCAGTTCCTGCTCTCCCAGGAAGATCTGCGTGGGAGGGCTATGGTGACAGCATGGCCAGGTTTGCTGAGCCTGGCTCTGGGGGTCAGAAGTCCCAAATCAGGGGTTCGACATGCCCGGCCTGTCCCCAGGTGCCTCACAGACCGACTTCCCCGAGTCTTGCCCACACTGGGAGGATCACTCCTCCCAAGGAGAAGGGTGTGGGATGGGGGTGGCCAGCAGGGAAGGCATGCGGGGCCACCTGGCCCCGTGGCTGGGTCGGGAGCGGCAGGAGCCAGGGACGCACATACCAAGAGGCTTTCGAACTTCTTAGCTTCTGTGATGTGAATCCAGTTGTCTTTCTCCACCACTTTGATGTGCTTCACCTCATCGTTGAACCTGGGCAAATGCAGGGGCCCGGTGGTCACTGCCAGAGGCCTGTGGCCCTTAGGTGTCCAACCTGCTCCACGTTTACTGGAGTAGCGACCCCACCCTCGCCCCACATTGCTGCTACGGCTGCTTCTCCTCACCCCCACTCCCTGCCCCATCCCTTTTGGGCCTCAGCAGATTCCTGGGCTGGTCTACCTGCCCTCCCTGCCCAGTGGAGCCCACACCTGCGGCAACCCATGCCACCAGCTTCTCAGGGGCTCCCCACTCTCCAGCCCTGCTGCCACCTCTTCTTGGGCTTTTGCTCATCAGCTCTGGGCACGGGGAGCACCCTCCTCCTCCCAGGAAGCAGCTGGGCCCAGCCCTGACATCAGCTCCTAACTCCTCCAGCTGCTGTCCAGAGGCACTAAGCACAAGCCAGTCAGAGGCCTGGCCACCCCCTCACCCCACCAGCTGCAGGCCTCAGTTGGAGCGTAACCTACCTGGAGAGCCTCCCTGTCGTCATCCCCAGACACCACCCCAGCCTACAGCATCTGACACCAGAGCCAGAGATGTCCCAGGAATGCAACTGAAGCCAGCACCCTGGTGACCATGATGCAGGAATCCTCAACCAGTAAGCACCAGGCTGCGTCTCCCTGGGTGCGCCTCCACCCAGCCTGACGTGGGGAAAGGAGCACACCCGGCCTGGGGGCAGATCCCGGAATGCTAGGACGGTTTGACACCCGGAACCAGCAAAAAACAGCGACTATGCAAATGAGCGTCCAGCCAGCCAGGCTCCTGCTCCAGGCCTCTGCAGAGACCCTCTCTGTGTCTCCCTGGAATTCACAGGGCTGTGACCAAGCCTGCCCCACCCCCAGGTCCCAGGCCGGGCTGTCTGATGGCGCTCAGGTGCTCTCAGGTGACACATGCAAGGCGCCCCTGGTATTCTTACAGGGCCAAGAGCCCTGCCTTTCATTGCTCTGCCTGGGCCACAGACCTAATGCTGGACACACATGGCTGTCCTCCAGAGCTGTGGAGGCTGGCCCTGAACGGTGCTTCACACTCCTAGGTGTTCCCAGCGGGGGACAAAAACTCTGCAGAGAGCAGATCCTTCCAAGGCCGCCAGGTCCCCTCAGCTGATATCCCAGCAGACCCTGGCCACTCGCTGTCTGTACTCTAGGGCCGGAGCATTTGTGGCAGGCTGCAAACATCTGTGGGGCCTCCTGGGAGGGTGATGGGTCATGGTAGTGCCTGTCCTGCCTGAAGTGGGAGGACTCTGAGGCCTCATCCTCGCTTCTGGACCCCTCTAGCTCCCCAGACACCTGCCTCCAGTGCTCCCACCCCGGGTGCCCCTCAGCAGCTGTCCTGTGCAGTGGGACCCTGGCCCTGAGTGCTGGGGGCCAAATTGCCCCTCTCCTGGGATTCAAACACATGTGACAGCTGTCTGCTGGTGCTCAGGCCAGACAGCTGGATGCACAGTTGGGCTGCTGTGAGTGCAGACACAGGAAGCCTGTGCTCAGAGCCGAGAAGGAAGGCTGGGAGGGGCGGGATCGGGGAGCGCAGGACCTGGGGGGTTCCAGCCGAGCCTGGTCCACACCCGCCCTATGGCCACGAGGTACACTTGCCCCATTCAGAAAATCTTCTCTGCGGGTCACTTGGCATTGGAGTTGATTTGATCTGCTGCACCAGCCAGGGGACAGGTTATGGGGGCCTGGCTTGCCCAGCACCCAGCCAGTAGACCAGAGGTGCTCTTTTTGGACACAAGCCACTGCTTAGGGCTCTGGACCCCAGGTCATGGCAGACTAGATACCCCTAGTCACTGGCCTGGGGCCTGTCCTGTCCATGAGGATCCTACACCAAGCAGGACAAACTACCCGAGTCTGACCACAGCCCCATGAAGACACCCGGATCTCCGTCTGGGTCTATTAGCTGAAGCTACAAGGTCACTGTCACCATAGGAGGAGTTCTTTGAGGGCTCCCAGGTGCCACAACACATGACGATCCCATCCCATCTGAGCCACTGAGGGCTGCCAGGCAGGACCTGAGCACATCTCCCCACTTGCTCCTGAACATGTCCAGCCAGCCCTCCTGGGTGGCTGGGCAGGTGACACTGCGTGGAGCGCTCTGCAGGGCTGGGCCTACCTCTGGACACCCTGGCGCCCAGCGTGTATTCTCATTTCCGGGTCATCTCAAGGGTCTTACTTAGTTCAGGCAACCGAAGACAGTGTCCCCAACCCCGAGAGGCCCAGGTCATGAGAGGCCAGGGGCCACGGTTCAGAGGGAGGCTGCCACTCACTTGATGCTTATGGCGAAGCGCTCAGCCTCGGCAGGCCGCTCCCTGATGAGGTAGGTGCCGCTGGCGTGGGCCTTGAGCAGGCTGTCCGTCTGCTGCCTCTCCATGTTGCCAGCAAACCTGGAGTGGGGGCCGAGAGCTGTGGCCGGTGCAGAGGGGCGCCGGCCCTGAGTGCGCATGCAGCCAGCCGTTCCCCATCTCGAACCTTCAAGACGGCGGCCCAGCACTGTGGGCCCAGCAGACAGCGGAGGGGCGGGGAGGGAGCCCCATGGCCAGGCCTACTCTCAGCTCCTCAGACCCAGGGCCCACAGGAGGCAACCACCCTACGCCATTAACCCAGTCGCTTCTTCCAAAAAACATTTTTACTCCTCAGAAAGAAGCAGTGATGGCTTACGGGGTCCGAGGACTGCTGGGGGCGGCCAGGGTCTGCACCCGGGGGCTCTGGGCAGGCTGGGACCACGCCTGTGCCTCCACTGAGACGAAGCGCAGCCCAAGGCGAGCTCCCCACTGCTTGCCAGGCAGGTGGGGACTCCCCATACCATGTCACCAGGCGGTCAGCGTTAAAAAGTGACATTTCTGTTTGCTTCTCCACCAAGCGAAAGCCCTGGGAGCACCTGTCCACCACCTGCACTACCTGTGGTGAGGGGTTTCGGGCAGCCAACACTGAGGGGCCGGGTCCAAGGCCCCAGGGATGACCCCCAAAGTGAAATCAAGGAGCAGCTGCTGCCAGGGCAGAGACCACTGTGCCCCCAGGCCCCCCATCACCGTGGGGCCCATCAGGGCAACAGCGCCAGGGCCACAAGTCCACATGGACCTTCCTCTAGTCTGCCAACAGCACAGCGGGGTCACAAGCCGAGGCTCAGGTGCCCCCAAGTCTATCCAGAGGGGCACCCACTTCCACACACCCACCTCGCCATTCTCACCGAGCACAGCCCGACTGGGAAGACGGCTCCGCTGACGGTGCCCGGAGCAGGGCTCCCTCCCTCCCCACGCGGTGGAGGCAGCCTCCACCCCCACCGGCGCCTCGAACCCGCCACCCACTCACCAGGGGTACACGGTGTAGTCGATCTCCCGGGAAGGCGGCCGGCTAACGGGCGGCTGGGGGCAGAGCACACACGGGTTGATGTCCCACCAGGGCCGGCCACAGACTGGGGGCTGGGGCTTGCTGTCAGTGGCCCGACCCCACTCCCAGCACTGTCTGCACTGGACCAGGACCATCTGTGAACTTAGCCCAGAGGCCCTGGCCTCTAAGGTCCCCAAGGACATGGCTGGACTCAGTCCCCACACTGAAGCTCAGGATGGTGAAACGACAGATTCCCAGCCGTGAACAGGGAGCCACCACCCAGCAGCGCGCCTCACCCTGAGAGGGAAGCAGGTGGCTGCAGGAAGTTCCCAGCAGGGGTACGGGGACACTTGAGCTGCAGTGGTGGGCTGTGTTGTGGGGGCTATGGCCCCTGCCAGAGCCCCACCCAGCCTCACGAGGACACACGCTGGAGGCCTCAGAGACCACTCCTCAGCCTTGGCCCCATGCACCACACGGATGGGGAACCTGAGGCTTGGGGAGGGCCGGGCCTGCCCCCCACCACCTCGTGAGTTGGTGACACCCGTCCTCCCCTGCCCTAGGTACTCCTGACCTGCCCAAACAGTCTGAGTGTTTAACACCTTCTCCTTCAGCAGGACAGAGGCCAGAGGCCAGCAGGGCTCCTGCGGGGGACCCACCTCCTTGCACCTTCAGGGAGAAGCCCCGTCGCTGTCCTGGGGGTGCTGCCTTCATAACAGGGTTGGGGACAAGTTCCACACCCTCCAGTAAGACTGCCATGTGGCCTTTCCCCAAATATCCTAAACTCCGACGGTGCATCTGGGGGGGGAGCCCCCCCCCCCCCCCCGCTAGGGCTAGGCGACAGCCCCAAAGATCAGGGAGGCCCCACGACGCACAGGAAGGCACGAGTCCTCCTGTGGGCACGCGCCAGTCACCATGGGGCAGCACAGCCCTGGGCAGGGTGGGCCTTCAGCAGAGGACAGCACCCCACCAACCTGGCCTCTATTCCCTGCTCAGTCACTTAGCAAGTACACCCTGAAAGGGCCACACCCTCCTCACTGAGGCACCCTGGAGCCCTCTGCACCCTAGCCACTGTCTCTGGAAGTGACCAGAGGAGGGGACTTACCCTTCCGTCCACAGGGCAGGGCTTCACAGATGAGCTGGGGAAGCACCCTGACTTCCTGCTGTGCACCAGCCGGCCCTGGACGGAGAGACCAGGGGGACAGGGGTCATTCCAGGTGAACACAGGCCCTGGTCCAAGATGAGCCTCGTGGCCACTGTGACCTCAGGTGACCTTGTAGTGGCTGAGTGGGGAAGCGAGGGGTGACCTGTGTTACAGGTGGGGCCTGGCATGTTAGTGTCCCTCCAAGGCCACCTGAGGAGGAACAGGGTGGCTGGCAGGGAGCAGAGACCCCTTGGGCACCCTTCGGGCCTCAGTTCTATGACTATTGTAACTGAACACAGGCCAGGAAGCTGTGGGGACATAGGACTGCAGCTCCTCTGGCGCCTGTGCAGCCAGGCCCCGTGTCTAGAGCTGTCCTGTGGGCACTGGGGCTCGGGGAAGGCACCGAGGGTGGGTGCCACGGGCCCCTCGTTTGTGGGCCCTGAGAAGGGAGCAGGAGCCACACCACAGGACCTTCTCTGGCCGCGTAGAGCCCTTTGCCAGAGGCTTCCTGGGGCGAGGCGGAGGGCAGGGCCAGGCACGGGGCCTGGTCACCCCACAGCAGGACACAGGGCTGCTGGCCGGCCCAGGGCAGCACAGGGAGGAGGCAGTTCAGGCACAGCCAAGCCAGAGCTTTGGGAAGCCATGGACATCAGCAGAAGGGCCCCACCGTATGAGAGCAGTGCCCCCGGGAAGACGCGGGGGGAGGCGGTGGCAGAGGCCCTGCTAACCAGCTGCCCTCTGCATGGCCCTGACCTTCACCCTGGGAGCAGGGGGAGGAGCTGGGCTCCAGGGCCCAGGACCTACCTCCCACCACTGGGACTCAGGGTCGCCCCGCAGCAGCTCGATCACGTCGCCCATCTGGAAGGTTAACACGGGCTTCCCGGGAGGGGCAGGGTTGCCGAGGTAATTCTGCACAGCCACCATCTTGGGACCTGCCGGAGACAGGGTGGAAGGGCTGCTCGCTTGGGACCTGGCCCTGGCAGGCAACCCATGGATCCTGGCTTCTCCCCGGCCCTGTCCAGCCCAGGAGCTGTCTGGCGAGTGGCCGTAGGCCCCTCCCTAAGCCCTGCCCCTGGGGCCCCTGGGGCTCCTGGGTCCCTTGAGAACGTCCTGAGTACATCCTCAGGCCCCAGCAGAGGCAGGGACTTATTCTCAGGTGCTGCTTCCTGTGTCTTCTCCCCAACAGACACCTCTCAAATTTGGGACTGCAGCCAGCGTGTGGACAGGGGACGGTCCTCATGTCAGAGGAGGTGAGGAGGGTCAGGAGGCCCAGGGACCTGAGCCACAGTCAGAGGCAGCTCAGGGCTCAAATGCGGGTGGCGCCTGAACCCCAAAAAAGGCGAGGCCACTCCTACCAGGAGCCTGTTCAGACCCAGCCCCGCCCTAAGTCACGTCTGGCTGGGGGTCCCAACCAGTGACAGCAGCAGCAGCCTGTTCAGGGACCCCGTCCTTCCCTGACGGGCTGGATTTATTCTCACTGCTTGGACTCCACTGCGTCTCACAGCACCTCCGTCTTCAATCCTCCATATTCACCAGGCGCCTCCCACTGAGCAGCCCGGTGAGGGATGGGGAAGGCGGTAAGGAGGCTCGGGGCCTCCGCTCTGCTCGGGGGTCACTGGGCAGCAGCTCTGAGCCCCGCCCTGGATTGAAAGGACGCTGGCCCTTCTCAGGCTGGCCCTGTCCCCATGGCCTGGGACTCGGGGTATGCCTTATGGGGCCTAAGCAACCCTGGGGAGGTGGCCTTGGGAGGGAAGAGGCAGGGGGCACATAGCCCTCGCCTTCTGGGAGCCTGGAGCAGAGAATGGGCAAAGCAGCCATTGCCAGGCCCAGGCCAGGACAGGCTCCTGGGGCGGCCAACGTGGATGACGCACAGAGGGCCCAAGCTCGGCACTCACCAGGTCCTGCTCCCGGGGAGGCATCCTGTGAGGACAAGGACAGGAGAGTGAATGAGGGAGGGCTCTCCTTCCCCTCCCCCCAGCTGCCCTCCCCCCGGGGGGAGGGTAAAGGTAGGAGCAGAGAGGGCCTAGGGCCTGGACTCCCCTGGATTCCCCACCGTGGACCCTCACCTCCTCCAGGAGGCCCACCTGGCCACCCCTGGAGCCATCTCCGTGCCCCTCACAGGCCAGCAAGTGCCCCCTCCATGCGGAAGGCACAGTCCAGGCCCCACAGGTGACCATGTGACCCCTGCTATGTCAGCTCCAGAGGGCTCTGGACCAAGCAGGGGCTTTGGGGCAGGGGCAGGTACAGGTGACAAAGCTGTGACTATGGCAGAGAGCCCACCCTGGGCAGGCAGAACAGGTCAGCTGCTGGGACAGGACCACAGCTACGGGGTCCCCTGGGTCCCGCGCGCAGACCCGTTGCTATTGATGCCCATGAAGGAAACCCAGAGGGCCCCTGGAGGGGAGCGTGGACACTTACCAGGTCGGCCGGGGAACCTGCAAAGGAAGCAGACGGGGTCAGAGCAGAGGCGCCATCAGGCGCCTACGGCTGCTGGAGGCGAGCTTCACGGCTCCCTCCAGACGCAGACCTGGACCTGGAGAGGGGCCTCTGACGACCCGACTTCCCAGGAGGGGCAGGGCTGCCCCCAGGCTCCCTGCCCCACCCGTCCACAGAAGAGAGTCCACAGTGGGCCAGCTGTGCCTGCCACGAGCAAGTGGGCACTTGTGACTCCTCTCTGCCACCCGTGGCTGAGATACACAGGTGCCAGCACTCAAGGGCAGGGGCATGTCGGCTTGTCAGAGGGAAGGCAAAGTGGGCCCCAGCCCCTGCCAACCTGGGCTGCTGCCACCACTGGTCAAAACAAGGACTGCAGCAGCTGTGACCACACGGCCCGGCACTCGGCCGTGACTGCTCTGGGCACTCCTGTCTCCAGCAGACCTTGGGGACACAGGAAGCAGCTTGGGCATGGATAGGGGTCATGGCGGGTTTTACTCTGCCTGGGGAGGGCACCCCACAGCAAGGCTCTCAGAGGAAGGGGCCCCTCCCGGGGGCATCCTGACCCCTGTGGACACTAACCCGCCTTGGTGTAGACCCTGGGCACAGCCCAGAGGCAGCGCCAACCAAGGCGAGGGAACCCACTGCAGGGTGGTGTGGCCAGATGTGGCCAGGGCAGGGACGGGCCCACAGGGGAACCAGGACCAGCGTCCTCGGGGAGGCACAGGCCCTTGGAGCAGCGGCTGGTGCCTGCAGGGGCTGTGGCGACCTGGCGGGTGCCAAGGGGGACCGGCTTCCCACAGGCAGAACCGCCTGCCGCAGGACCCCAATGCGCCTGTGTTTTACTGGGAAACAAAACCCCAAAGAGACCGCGTGGGCCTGTGCGCCACCAAGGGAAGCCCCACGTGGGGACGGGGGCCTGCAGGGTGGTGTAAGCTGCCTCCCCTGCTCCTGCCCGGAGCTTCCTACAGGAAACGAGGCTCTGACCATCAGGAGAAAACTAAGCAATTATGTTCTAAAAAGAAAGCTTGAGATATATCTTTAATTTTATGCCTTTAGCTATTTCTAGGTAAGTTCAAGGGCCATGTTTATTTTCGTCCTTTCTTCTCCTTTGCCCCCTCTGACTTTTTGAAAATTAAATATGCTATTTTTAGACTAAAAAAAAAACAACAGACGTAGCCCCAGCCCGTCGCCTGGTGTGAGGGGCACGTGGCCACAAGGGGGCGGTGTAGACAGCAAAGGGAAAGGCCACGTCCAGCCCAGCGCACAGGGACGCTAGAGGGGCCTGACAGGGTTGCAGGGGGCAGCAGCCGGTGGTGGGGACAAGAGGCTTGGGTGACCTGCTGACCCTCCCGGCTCAGGGCACCAGGCCAACACTCAGAGACAGATCGACTGTGGTTCTGGTACATTGTGGGCAGCGGGTCTTGGGGTGACAAGCTGGCCTGACTTGCTGTCATCCAGGAGGATCAGCGAGACACAGGCCCAGGGACATGAACTGGGGACCCTGGACGCTTCGCTGGACAGAGGTTCCACCAGCAGGCATGGTTTCCAGCCTGACTGGGGGCTGATGATGGGGTGACGATACTGGGCCTAGCCTTGTCCTGCATGTCACAGTGACAGGACGCACGGCAACAGAGCAGAGACCTCACTCCCACGTCAACAGCCAGGGGCCTGGTCCACCATGGAGGGGCAGCCGAGGGCCGTAGGCTGCCTGAGGATCCCACCGTCACTGGGGGCCCTGCCTCCCTGAGCACGGCTCCTGTGTGTCACTTGCAGCGTGACATGGCACTGTCCCCAGGGGTGGGGAGGACAAGAGTCACCCAGCTGAGGCCGGGGTGGGGGGCTTGCACTCAGCAGGTGCTGTGTCCAGGGAGCCATCCCTGGGCCACACTGCCCAGGCCCTCGGCCATCCCTCACTGTGGCCCCCACCTAGACTCTGCCCTCCGTGAGGCCCTTCGACCAGCTGCTCCCCGCCGGGCTGCCCCTCGGCAAAACCCCAAACCAAGACGCAGGGGAGGAGCCTCCAGGGCCCAGGGCCTCCCCGCCCTTAGCCCGAGCCTCAGGCTTCCCCATCTGATAATCAGGCACAAGGAGATGAGATGCACTGGTGCGTGTCCAAGGGCGTGCCTGTGAGCCAGTCACCAACACAGTGGCCATCTCCGTCAGGCCTCCCCAGTGGGAGACCCCAGGGACAGGAGAGGGTCATGAGAGGTGTGGCTGACCAGACCCCCAAGCCTGCTGCAAGAGCTCTCTGACCATCTGGGGCACCTGGATTCTGGCACGGGGAATGGGGACAAGGAGGGAAAGTCCTCTAGTACCCATTTGGAGCCAGATCCTGCCTCCTGATTACTGTGCGCCCTGGGGCAGTGTCTCGCCATCTCTGAGCCTTGGTATTCTCATTTGGCCTCTACTAGAGAATGGTAAAGGGCAGCTGTGAGCAGGCAGGACCTGAGGCTCAGGCAGAGGGAGCCGGGCAGCCGGTTGCGGGTCAGTACTCACTGATCCTGCAGGGGGGAATCACCTCCAGGCACTCCTTGTGTGCCCCCACGCCACACCTGGTGCACAGGTAACCCTGGTAGAAGGTGCCCCTGCGTGGGAGAGCGGGAGGTGAGGCTGTGCTGGCTCCTTGACTGCTCAGCTGTGGTCAGGGCCTTTGTTCACTCCCTGGCCTGGCAGCCGCCCTGGAGCATCTGACCCTCAGAGCCTGGGATCTCCAGGACCCCTGCTTCATGAGACCCCTGCTGTCCCCTCTGCCCACCCAGCCTGGACCCCCACCCCCACAGTGGTCCTGGTGCCCAGGGACAATCCGCCTGGCTAGATCCAAGACTCCAAGGGCCCAGGCCCTGACTCTCATGGACACCCCCTGGCTCCTTGGGGTCTTGTGTGGGCTGTGGCGGGAGGTGAGAGGCCGTGGGCCGCGGGAGCTGCCGTGCTGAGCTCGTGGGCCTGGGGCTTGAGTGGGGCGGGGCCCACCTGAGGAACATCCCGCAGGCTCTGCAGCTGGTGGTCCTGTCGAACGTGTACATCTGGAAGCTGTGGTGGTTGGCGTTGGCTTTGTCTGGCTTGATGTTGGACCTGGCAGGAACCAGAGAGGGGGGCAGAAGTGGCACTCGCCAGGCCCTGAGCCCAAGCCGTGGGCCACGCCAGCCCTGGCAGCGCCATGTTGGGGGTCTGCACTCCAGCCTGGCTGTGTGTGATGCCGGGCGGGCTGTGGCACAGGGCTGGTGTGAAAGGAAGCCCTATGGTCAGGCCATACTGGCACAAGAAAACCCCAGGTGAAGGGGAAGACTCAGGTCTCGAAAGGCCTAGGAGTGGGCGGTGCAGGCACCTGTCAAAGAGCAAATGCATACAGCAGCCGCCCCCCACATCTGTGGCTTCACTTTCTGAGGTTTGTTACCCACAGTCAATGTGGTCTAAAAATATTAACTGGAAAATTCTAGAAACAATCCTTAGGATTTACAATGCACTCCATTCTGAGTAGCAACATGAATGAAATCTCACCCTAAACCAAATCACATCATCCTTTGGCCCAGAGTATCCACACGGCATGCACTACCCTCCTGTTAGTTACTTGAGGGCTGTCTGGTATCAGATGGACTGTCATGGTATCACAGGACTTATGTTCAAGTACTGCTTATTTCACTAAAAAATGGACCCAAAGCTCAAGAGCAGCAACGTCATTAACTTATTACAACATATTGCTATTATCAGCTGTCGCTCATCTCTTCCTGTGCCTGAATCATATTGTGGAACTTTATCACAGGTCTGTATGCAAAGGAAAGAACAGAGTGCGCAGCACTCAGCATTTCCCGGGTACCCAGGGACTTGGACACCCAGATGTGTACACGTCTCTGTGTGTACAAAGCCTAAATGTTGGACATTCCAAAGCCTAAACAAACATGGAATCTAGTTTATCATGGGCAGGGGGGCACGCCGGGGGCACACACGGGTCTGCAGCTCACTTCTACCTCCGCCCACCGAGTCAGAGAGGCCAGGGAGTGAGCCCTAGAGGGAGGTGTGATGGCAGCCCCCTGGTGGTGGGAGGGGCCTCTCCAGGCACACACCTGAAGAGTTCACCAGGGGACCCTGGGGACAAAATGTCAACCCATGCAAATGAAGATGAGACGCCCTGGCTGGGACACAAGCCAGCAGGATGCCACCACGGCCCTGTCACGGCCCCTTCCCTCCACCAGGTGGAAAAGCCCAGGATGCAGTGTCAGGGTGTGGACAGGGGGTGTCCCTGAATGCTGCTGTTCATGCAGGAATGTCCAGAGGTGCACCCAGGGACCGTGAGAGCTGTGACCTCGTCCACCCTTCCTAGTGTGAACAGCCCGACTGGGCAATGATGGGCAGGGGGTGTGTGCTCTCTGCCTCCTGACCTGCCCTGAGCTGACCAGCTTCCCTACACTGGGCCCCTCCCCACGAGGTGCGGCCCACTAGGCCCAGAGCAACAGAGTCGGCCACCTATGGACTGAGACCTCTGAAACCAGGAGCCCCACCAAGACCGCTGCTCCTGCTGGCTATTCTGATCCCAGTGGCCCACTGCTGAGGCCCTGCCCCTTCCACCTAGTTGTCAGGGAGCCACTGGTCAGCGTATTGGGCTGCTTCCTGGCTCAGGCTGGAAGTAGATCTGGGCTTTCAAAGGCCAAGCCTCGTGGGCCCTTTGAAGCTGCCCCTGGCCATTCCCGGCCTGCTAGTCAGGGGTACACGGCTCAGCCTCGAGGACGGCAAGACCCATCCCAGCAGGACGGCCCAGCCCTGGAATGCTATGGCAGCAGGAAGGCCCTCCAGCTCCAGCAGACGCTGAGCAGGGCTGGCCCCATGGTCAGGAGCTGGTCTCAGTCTCTGGCACCTGAACTGCCCCCTGCCACCCCCAGTCTCGGGGGCTGCGGAAGAGCCCAGCGGCCACCCACTCACATGGCCATCTCAAACTGCTCCATCCACTTCCGCTTCATGTCCTCCGTCTTGCAGAAGAACTGGAAGCCCTGCTTTCCTTGGAGGTGAATCAGGTAGAAGCCGTAGGACCACTGCGGGGGACAGGGACGCGTTCACACGGGGCCCAGGGCACAGTGGCATCTCGTGTGCAGTGCCCCCTGCAGGGCCACAGGCGCACAGGTGTGCTGGGCATTCCTCTCAGGTGCATGTCCTCTCAGATGCGTGTGCCCGGGCCTGGGCCCAAGCGTGCGGCTCTCAAGGTGCACACGTGCAGGTGGCCCTACGTGCCGAGCCTGCCCACGTGAAGGATGCCTACTGCGTGCTGTGCCACCCAGGGGCAGGTGGGGCCTCTCCCTGCCCCCTCCCACTGCTGCAAGGCAGGATGCCCCCAGGAAGCCTGGGCCCAGGCGCCCGCCCACCTGCCCAGATCCTCAGTGGGACTGAAAACCCTCGGAAGTGAGCAGAAGCAAGCAGGGCAGGGATGGCCGCTGCACGGGGCCCTGCTCAGTGGCCTGCTCAGTGGCCTGAGCTGCCCAGCAGCCCCTCCAGCTCCGGAAAAGGGCCTTCAAAGGGGTCCAGGGGAGAGCTGGGAAGTGCAGGGGCTTGTTGGGAGTGGGGGAGGCGAGGAGGACGGAGGGAGGGAGCAAGGATGCGGGAGAGGAGAGACGCACAGAGCGAGGGGCCGGGTGAGGGACCCCTGAGCCCCCCACCCTGGCCTGGGGCAGTGGGAGTGCCGAGGCCTGGCTGGGCGAGGGCCGGGGAGGGGGAAGGGGCAGCAGCTTACCATCTTCCCGTGAGACTAGGAAGCGTGTAAGGAAAGCAAAGGGGAGACGGGTCACCAGGGGCCTGGGCGGCCCTGCAGTGGGCACCGCGGCCGGAGCCCACAGCCCAGGAGGGGTGGAACGGGCCCTGGGCAGGGCTCGGAACAACAGGGACAGCACCAGAGGCTGGGACCCCAGTGGCTCTGCCGCATGCGCGTATGCGCTGCAGGTGCAGGCTCTGCCCCAGCTCCAGGTCGGGCCTCGGCTCGATACCCCGTGGCCCCGACTGCCTGCTCCAGACACCAGGGTTGGGAGGGGCTGGGACACACTGGGTCAGCAACTATAAGTGGGGACGGCCAGGGCCTGGACTTTTAGCTTCAGGCCCCACTCCTGGCCCAGGGCCACACACAGTAGGTGCTCAAGCACTGTGTGCAGAAGCCTCGGCAGGAGCAAGAATGAACCAGAGGATTCAACTCTGCCCCAGCTCCCAGGCTGGACCCTACAGCCATGGCCACCCTGCAGCCCAGGACCCTGCCTGCTGGACATTAGAGCCTCTGCAAACTCATCCAGAACCCTCACAGCCTTCCCCCACACAGGCGGGGGTGGGGACGGGGAGGACACCTGCCTGCTACAGGGACAACATGAGCTGCAGGCAGGCCAGCCAGGGTTCAGAGCCAGGCTCTCACTAGGGGCCTTGAACAGGGCCTCCTGCTCTGCCCAGGCCCACACTGGGCACTGAGGTCCTGATGGAGCCCTGACCCCGGGTGGGGTGCCATCTGCAGCAGTCACAATGACCAGGCAAGGGCTGAGGGGTCTCTCTGCAGGGTGGGGCCACCCCCAGCAAACAGCAGCCCTTCCCTGAGGTTTGGGACCCTGTGCCTGCCCCTTGCCTGGTGTGGCCCAGCCCTGGTGGGCCGTGGTGGCCCCGAGCAGTCCGCAGCCCACCTTCTTGATGTCCTTGTTGTGCATGGGGTCGTCGGTCATCTTGTGGGACAGCAGCTCGATGACCTCCTTCAGCTCGTAGCTGTAGCCCTTCCTCTTGCAGACGATGACCACCTTGTCAAACAGGAACAAGTACCTGGCCCAGACAGCAGGCCAGGGGCCCTTAGCATGGCCGGCACTCCCACGTGAAGGCCCCGCGCTGCGGGCGGTGCCCCCGGCAGGCACCTGTGAGCCGGCCTGAGGGCCTCAGAGCAGCCTCTTCCCTCAGCACATGCGGCTGCCGCCCAGGGGTGAGCCCTGCCCTCCACTAGTCCACCTGGCAGACGCCAGCCTGTGGTCAGGGCCCTGCTCCACACCCAGGGCTGCACCTAGCCCTTCCTCCTGACCCCCAGTGACCGGGCCCTCACATACAGCAGGTGGGCATGGAGGAAGAGGCTCGAGGGTCCCGGCCCACCTTCCCACCATGGCCAGCCACCCAGCAGCCACTTGGCAGAGGCACGTGCAGCCAGGCGCTCGGGTCTGCCCTGGCTCCCTGGAGAGCGTGAGCTCACAGGGTTGGGCCCCACCCCGCCTTTGGCCATTAGCCCAGTGCCCGCCATGGGCAGGGCAGCCCAGGGCACTGGCTGACGTGGCCCCGACGCTCGTGTGGAGAAGGAAGGAAGCAATTAAAGCTGAGTACGGCAAACCGGCCACAAGCCATTTCCAGGCCGCCTGGGAGCAGGGCCCGCTGGACCCGAATGCCAGGCTGTCACGGGAGGCCACCGCCAGCTGCCCTCTCACCTGTCTTGCTTGGTGTGGTTGACTATGGACCGGACTTTCAGCTCCCCGTCGATCTTTGGCCTCCCGTACTCCTCCAGCTTCACCTGCTGGGAAAGAGCGGCGGGAGGGTCACTCCTGCTGGCACAGCCCGCCCCGGCCCAGAGCGGGCGGGCACACCAGGGCCGCGCTCCCCACAGCACCGGGGCACTTCTGGGCCAGGGCTGGGGACGGGAAGCAGAGGTAGGGAGGGACCAGGCTGGAGGCTGGGTCCCCACTCCCGCCAGCCCCACCGGGGGCTCCCTTCAGCCCGGGAACAAAGAGCGATTGATGGCCTGGGTCACAGTCACAGGCCACCGCTGTGTGAGCCCAGAGCAGGGCTGGAAGGAAAAGCCAGACGCCCGCCGAGAAACCCAGTGAGACTCTTCTCAGGCAGCACCTCTCAGAAGGCAGGCGTGCGGGGAGCACACGGGGGCCCTGTGGGGTCCCCAGCAGTTCATCTCTGTGGGAAGAGGCTCCGAGGCCTCAAGCTGGGCTTGCTGCGGACGGTCCCAGCTGCTGTTTTGGCTGGCAGAGATCACCTCCCTGGACAGGTGGCCCGTGGGGCTGTCAAGGGACGAGGCTATGCAGGCAGGACCAGGTCCAGAAGAGTGCAGGAGGGAGTGGCCCAAGCGTGGTTGCCAGGCCCATGGGCCTGGGGTAGCTCCAGTGTCCCGGGCTCCCTGCGCCCTGGAGAGTCTGACACACATTGTGCTGTCGAGCTCGGCGGGCACACACTCAGGGAGTCCACTCCTGGCCCGAGTGACCCTGGAGTGCCAAGAGCGGAAACTCTGCTTCCCCAGGAGGGGCCGGGCTGGCATGGGGCCTGTCCTGGGAGTGGCCGCTGCACCCCTGCTCCATTCTCATTATTTAAAGTGCAAGCGTAACTCGTAAAACATCAAAACACAAAACAATCTTCTTTCCTCACATCGCAGAAGCAGTGGTGGGCACCGCGTGGTGTTGGGAGGGCATCTGTGGTTGCCCGGGGTCCTTGGCACCCACAGCCCCCAGGTGCTCCTGGCTCAGCCTCAAGTCTTTGGGCTCAGAACCGTGAGGCTGCCTGAAACTCCCTCTGCTTTCATGGGCCAGGCCCAGGCGCTCCCCCCCGCCCTGGGCCTGCAGAGGGCTCCTCGGATGCACCTCTGACCCTGGTGGGTAAAGATCGGGCACGTGGCCCCAGGGGCTGGCCTGGGGATCTGGGGTCTCCTCTGCCCACACTTGTGAGAGCAAAAATCGCCAGAGGGCAAAATGTTTTCATCAAAACCAGCGGTTCTCAGTGTGGGTGACCCTGTGCCCAGGGGCACCTGGCAACACAGCTGGCAGGCATCGCGAACAGAACCTGTCCGTTGCCCTGCAGGGCCAGCCAGGGAGCCCTGGTCCAGGAGCCCCGGGTCTCCCAGAGCCACTTCTGCTTCTGGATGTGAGGGAGACTTCTGTCCAGCTGGGGAGGAGGGACGGGGCTGGGCAATCCACACGGCCTGCCCCCTTCACAAAGGACCATCCTCAGGGCATAGGGCACTTGGGTTGGCTGAAGGGGACGAGGGTGCGCAGAAGCAGGAGCTGGACATCAACCCCAGAAGCGGCCGCCTGGGTGGGTGTGTGCGTCCCCTCTGTGCCCAACGCGAGCCAGGCCTGGCCCCACTGGAGAGCCGCGGCACTTACCAGGTTCTCTATGGAGCTCTGAAACTCGCGGATCTTCTTCAAGGTCTCCTTGTCCCGCTTCACCTCGTTTATGTACATGGCCAAGTCCTGAAACCAGGGAGCGCCATGTCCACGAGGGGAGCCCAGCCCACCAAGCCCTCTCCTGGTCCTAGTGGGGGTGGAGGACCCCAAACAAGGAGGGGGTAGGGAGCAGCACCCCACAGGGCAGACACAGCAGGGACTGTAGCACAGCGACCTGAAGAGCCCTGCCACTCTGTCCCACCGCCCTTCAAAGTCACACAGGCCACCAAGCAGCCCCCGATCTGGACCCACCCTAAGCCTGCATGTCATCTAGGAGCCTGGGTAGAACGAGTGGCCAGTTAGTTCCTTCTACCTGGGCCCAGAGGTCCCCACTTTCCAGCCCAGCACCCGTGTACCCCACTGCAACCCTCCTGCTGGCCACCAGGGGGCAGTGCTGACCTGCAGCCCAGCCAGCGGGTGAAATGTGGATATCCAGGCTCAGTCCCCACCCCCCTCCTGCCCCTTCTTGCTCCAGGGGGACCTCGTGGTCCACTCTCCAGCCTCCCTGTGGCTTCTTAAAGGGTGTTCTGTTTTCTTGTCTACTTGCCTTTAAAATGAGGGAAACAATTTCCCAGAGACAAGGAACCCAGGGCAGGGACAGACTCGGGGCAGCCATGGCAGACCCTCACCAGGTGGGGCCTGCGAGCTGTCTGGATTTCTGGTCTCCACGCTCACCTGGCCCAGAGCCCACTAGGCTCAGACTGGGACGAGACGCCCAGGGGAACAGCCCCAGGGCCCCAGGGGCAAAGCAGCCTAGCAGAGCACCCGGGCTGCAGGGAGTGAGCGCTCCGTCCCTGGGGAAATCAAGCATGAGGACAGAGGGGGCTCCTGCTGGCCACACAGGCCATCCCGGCGCTGCAGCAGGGGGTGAAAGACGGGCCTCAAGTGCATCTCAACAGCTCTCGGAAGCCCAGAAGCCTGCCCGGGGTCATGGAGCCCTCTGCAGGGCTGACAGCCCTCGGGAACCTCTACTGAGGGACCTGGACTCGCCCGCTGGCCAGGGACACACTGCCAAGCCACGCCTGGCTCGCGGGCACCCACTGCCCATCCCAAGGTTTTCATGACCATGTGCACCTGGGCTCACAGCGGGCGACGGCACCAGAGAACGGGGACCTCACCCCCGTCCACGTCTGTCAGGGAAACGCCGTCCCACTGACCTGGCCGCAGGTCCTGCCCAGGGGGCCAGAGGGAATGGAATCCAAGGCCCCTGCGGTCACTCCCAGGCCCACACCCACGCACTCGCACTGTCACCCAGGAGCATGAAGCCGAGCAGCCATGTCCTGCTGCCCCTGGGGACAGGCTGCAGTCCTGCCCTGGAAAGGCACTCTTTAAACAGGCGCCTAGGGGGCCTGCCCCGTGCTGGACACAGTGCCCAGCCTGGGGTCACAGGTGGCCGAGCGGCACAGGCCTGCCGAGGAGGAACTGGGAGTGCTGCCTGGGGACAGGCCCTGGAACCCAGCAGGGCCAGCCCTGGGGACATGTGGAGCTCGCTGCAGACTGGGAGTGAGCCAGAGGTGGCCAGGTGACAAGGAGGAGGCCAGCTTGGGAGGACACAGGGGGGTCAGAGGCTTGGGTTTTGGGTTTCCGTGGCAAACGCTGTGGCCCATTGGGACCAGGGTCCTGCAGAGGAGCGGAGCGGCCAGGAGGGAGCACTGGAGGGTCCCTGAGCAGGGCGGGGGGGACAGCCGAGCAGCCCGGACACTGGGTTTCCACAGGGAGGGGACACGTCTGGCTAGAGGCCCTCGGAATCATCAAGAGAAAAGGAGCAGCCCAGACAGGGGGCAGAGGGCCGAGGCCGGGGGACAGGGATCCCGGGTGGAGCGCAGAGCCTGGGGCCGCTGATGGCCCCTCGGGCAGGCGGGACAGCGGGAAGGGGCCTCGGCAGTCACTGGGGGCAGGTGAGGTCAGGAGCAGAGCCTGGTGCAGCCTCCTCCGGTGCCACCTCTACCCTCCAGCTGGTCTAGCCCGTCACCCCCAGGAATTGCCCCCAGGCACGGCAAAGTGCAGCCCGCCGTGCCCACCTCCGCTGCCCGCCTCCGCTGCCCACCTGCATGGCTTCCAGGGCTTCTTTGAGCTGCTGCCTCTCGGGCCGGTCAGCAGAATGGCTCAGGAGCTCCTGGAGGAGTGAGGGGTCCTGGGTCACTCAGGGGCCCAGCCCTGCCTGGCCCCTACCAGGCACAGGGTGACAACCCCAGCACAAAGCCAGCCCCACCTGCTGCTCCAGGTGCCCTTCAGCTGCCTCCTCCAATGGACAAGTGAGACCCCTCCCACAGGCACACCCTGCTCCCAGCAGGGGCACTCCCAAACCTTGTGGGTAAGGGGAGGGGGTAGAGCACGAAGGAACACTAGGGTGGCGCAGAGCAATGTACTGGGGTTGGCTCCCTGGAGAACTTCAAAGGCACCTCCACCTCCCCTCCAGGTGTGTGCTTCCTGAAGGCCTTCCTATTCCCACTTTCACCATGGCTGTCAGGAAGCTCAGACTTAGTTAAGAGATCAGTCATGGCAGCTCTTACTGCTGGACTAAGGCTGCTTCCCCATCTCGGCCCATTTTTCTGACTCTGCACAGGCTTTAATCAGTCTTCCTATCTTTACCGGGATGACCTTTCCTAAGGAGTGCTGAGCAGCCTCACTTATCCACCCGCTCGCTGGGGGCCTCCCCACCCCTAGCCCCTGGGACTTCGTCACCTTGAGCAGAAGGTGGTACTTGAGCACCCGCTGCATGGGCACCACCAGCAGGTCCTGCAGTTTGAACTTGCCGTCCTGGACCTTCAGCGTGCACTCCTGGGCGGGGAGCCAGCCATGAGGAGCTGCCCGCCACCGCCTGGGGACGGAGGCTGAGCCCTGGACACCCTCAGGAAGCTGCCCTGAACCAGGCTGCGCAGGGTGGGCCCCAGGGTGCCCGGGGACACGCGTGACCCGCTGTTCTCAGGCCCCCACCTCAATCCCCTGTCCCTTCCTCAGGGCCAGGACCTTCAGGGAGGGTGGGGCCTCCCCTGCCCGCCCCCTGCCGTGGGCTCTGAGAAGCCAGGTGCCCACCTGGTGCTTGGGCCCAGGCCACCCACCAGCGCTGGAGCCAGGGCTGGGCAAACATGGCCATGCTGATCAGAGGGGACCCTCAGCCGGGGACAGCTGCCCCCCACCAGTACCTGGGAGGGGCAGGTTCCAAGCCTGGGTGACAACATGTAAGGCCACCTGCTTCCAGCAGAGCCACCTGGGCCCCCGGGGTCAGCAAAGGCCAGGGTCGGGGCGTGGCCCTGGCTGAGTCAGATGGGGCTGGAGGACCCCCACCCGACAAAACACCTCAGAGGGACAAGCAAGCCGCACGCAGGCCGCGTCCCTGCCCAGGCAGGGGGAGGTGGGTGCCTGTGGCGCTCGCCAGCGAGCTGCGGCCTGGGGCAGGCCAGCCGGGCGCCTGTTACCTCCACTTTCTGCCTGAAGTCGTCGCGGCTGGTGAGGAGCTGGCTGAGTGTGGTCTGGGCACGCTCCAGGTGGCTGCAGTAATCCCCGTAGATGAGGAGCCTGGCGGCACACAGGACACACGCGTGTCAGCACGTGAGCACACGCACACGCAGGTGGGGGCACGCACGACCCAGGACACGCTTCTTCCTCGGGAGGCTGCGCGGCATGGGCCTCCGGCCAACGGCCCCTGGTGGGTTCTGCCCTCCCCTGCCCTGAGTGAGGGGGGTCCTGGGTCACTGGGAGGGGCTGCGGAAGCACTGGCTAATAAGGGCACCCAGCACCCGCCCAAGAGGCCACCTGTGGTGCCACTTCAGGTCGTGGCCCTGGCCCACTCCTGTTCTGGGTCCCCACGCCTGGAGAGAGCCGGAGGCCCTGCCTCCTGAGACTGGCAGACCCAGGGGGGCTCCCGGTCACCCCGAGGTGGCCCCTGGTAGGGACTAGAGCTGCCCTCCTGCCCTCCCCCCTCTGGCCCCCGAGGCACCACCTCTCCCCCATTCTGATTCTGCTCTCGCGCCCTGTGCTGCTCTCCTCTGCCCATACGCCCCTCCTTTGTCCCCAGCCAGGCCACATGCAGCCCCGGTGCCCACATCTCTGCCAGCCAGACTCCAGCACCTCTGGACCTCGGGTAGCGAGCCTGCCACTCCTGCTTTAGGTGCCCATGCCCCCGACCACCAGAGCCCCCAGGAGAGGAACCACGCCCAGTGACCACTGGACGAGGACAAGGTGACGGCAGCCACACTCGCAGGACCCCCACTGAGGGCGCAGACCTTCCTGTCTCCACCTGGCAAGACGGGGGCAGGAGCCTCTTCTCCAGACAGTACTGAGGCCTCTGTGACCTGACCAAGGGCCACCAGCCTGGGTGTAGCAGCCCAGCTGGGAGGCTGGGCCTGACGCTGGAGCGTGGGGCTGGCCCTTGGGAGAAAGCGTCCTGGTGGTGGGCTCTCCTGCAAGGCCCAAGGTGACAGAGCCCTGGGCATGGGTCCCCACGCAGGCCTCCCACCCCTGGGCCGTGGGCGTTTGGAACCAGAGGATGCCCATCTCTCCCCACCCCTGGAGGTCCGGGTCCACAAGAAGGCAGTGGGAGAGGGGACATTTTCCACCGAGGGACACATCAGGGCAGAGCTAGCTCAAGCATGAGCGACACCTCCTGACACGTGTCCTAGCTTTCGAGAAATGCTCAGGGATCCGAGGCCCCAGGCCCCACGGGCTGCACGCCTGGCTGACCGCTGCTCCCCGAGCCTCCCCACACCAGCCTGTAGGGAGCTGGGTGCTGAGAGGCTGAGGTCGCACAACACACTACAGCACACCACAGCAGCCCACCACGGAGGTCAAGGTCAGTGTGGACCTGGTGCCAGGTGTCCTAAAACACAACCCTTCCCGGAGCCCAGGTTCCGGCCATCTGCAGGGGAGATGCCCCTGCAGGCTCGTGTGAAGGCAGGAGGGGCATCTGCCTCATTCAGGACCAAGGCCACATTAGTGGAAGTGTAACCTTAAAAAAGGGGGGGGTGACTGTGATTTGCCCTGACACGTCGGTCACGGGGAGGCTGTTCCAGCCTTCAGCCTGCTGAGTTGCCAGGATCTTGCCACAAAAGTCCCGCGGTGGCTTCCTCCTGCCCTATTCAAGTCCTTGCCTTGGCCTGGAAGATCCCGGCACCTCTCCCACCACACCGTTGCCCTCTGCTCCTGCCTTCCATGGGCACCTGCTCTCCCCACGCAGGAGTGGCCCAGGCCTCCACGCCCTGGCTCCAGGCTCCACCACGGCCCCCGATGAGCCCGCTGAGGACAGTTCTCGTCTCCCATGCTGCAGCGGGACCTGAGCCTGTCCTGCCTTTGGCCCTGAACTCCTCCGTACACAGCAGGCACTCTATAAATGTCCGTGGAATCAGTGAGCAAAGGAGTGTTAGGGTGCAGGCTGACTCCAAAAGGGGAGGGAAAGTGGCGGAAGGGAGATGCAGTGGCCTGGTGGTGGACTCCGATGTGGCCAGGGCCCTTCCCCAGGAGGACACGACTGAAGGGCCCCGGCCCCAGGCACCTAGCCAAGCCACGCGGCAGGCCACTGTCTGCACAGCTCTGGGCCGGGCGCGGGAGGAGCACAGGCTCCCACAGCAGCTCGAGGGTGGGGTGCCGTCATGCCCCAGGAGGTGGGAGCCTCACAGGCAAGGTCCGGAGCAGAGGACGCACCAGTCTGCTGGTGTGGCCTTGGCCAGGGGCTGACTCACAGCCTGCGTGGTGGGGGTGCAGTTCTGGGGAGGGCAGACCGCAGGCCTCACCTGTCAGTGACCCCCCTGTAAGGAAATGGACACCCAGCCTCAGAAGGAAGAAGCTGAGGTTTCCAGCTCAACCACCCTTCACACCTACTAGAAGATTCCAGAATCCCACACTGCCCCTTGCTGAGCCCCAAAAGGAGTCTGGGGACAGCAGGCAGCTCTGCACCACCTCCGTCAACAGGGCACAAACCGAGGGGCTTGGAGCAGGGGAAGGAGGAGCTGCGGGAGGCCGCCTGCCCCCAGGGCTGCCTCAGGTGGCCATGACTGCCCATCTGTGACACTCACTGTGCACGGGGCCCCGGGGCAGCTGAGCGGGCAGTGGTGGGACTGACGAGGCGGCCCTATCTGCGTCTAACTCCCTGGGCCAAGCCCTCGGGAAAGAGGGGCCGCCACAGGCTTCAGACCAATCCCACAACTGGCCTGAGCGCTGCAGATGTGGAGCCACGGCGCTGTGGCCAGCGGCTGAGACCTGCCCCTCGACTGCCCCACTGCCCCCGCCTGGCCTGCGGAGACTGATGTCCCCTCCTGTTGGCCACAGTGGCCTTCCAATGGTGGGGACCAGCTGTGGGGAAGCAGGGTCATCCTGGCTCACCCTCTGGGGCTGCCCCGCCCAGGGGCCACCCTGGTCCCTAATTCACAGGTGAGGGAGTCAAGACCGAGGCACGGGCTACCAGCAGCATGGGGAAGTGGCCTCAGCCCTGCGACCCCACAACCCGAGGCCTCAGCCATGACCCTGTCCCGTGGTCTGTGCTCGTGTCCCCAGAGCTCCTCACTCAGACCTACACAGGTCAGGCCCAGGGCTCCTGTCACCAGAAGCAGCAGGGCCTGTCCACCTTGCGCTAGGTGGACAGCATGCAGGGCAGGGTTGTCTCCTCTGGATGCCCAAGTCTCCAGGACAAGCCAGAGGCCTGCGGCACAGCCAGCGGCATGAATGTCACTCACCAAGACCCCGACAAGCGAGAAGCAGAAGGGTTTGCCAGAGCCCGAGAGGCCCCATCCAGACCACACCCCATGCCCAGAGGTGGCCGACAGGCCATGATGGGAAGGGGGCCCACACCTGAGATCCCAGCAGGAGGCTGAGGCAGGAGGATCAGGATTTCAAAGCCAGCCTCGGCAACTCAGTGAGGCCCTAAGCAACACAGTGAGGCTCTGTCTCTAGATAAAATATAAAAGGGCTGGGGACGGGGCTCAGTGGTTAAGGTCCCTGGTACCAAAAATAAAAATAAAAATTTTAAAAATCTTTGTTTACAAGAGGGCACAGAGGCCTGGAGGACGGCGGCCACCTGTCTCAGGACACCAGGCCCATGATTCCCACCCAGGAGGACTCTCCCCGTCCGCTGTCTATCCTGAGGAGCAGATGGGGAGGGCACTCACCTTTCCTTGAACTCGAGGAAGACCTTGGCCAGTGTGCTGCCCCCAGCCATCATGGACACGTCGATAGCCCTCAGGAGGCTGTGGTGCACCTTCATCAGGTCCTGGGGGGGGGGGGCGGAGAGTGCCTCGAGGGCCACCGGTTTACCGGCGA
>NW_026000052.1:3274494-3279337 GCF_001458135.2 Marmota marmota marmota | reverse complement strand
AGGCCTCCATGGGCATGGGCTGCAGTGCTACCGTCATGCACGTGCCGGTCGGGGGGGGGCAGTCAGTGCTCGAGGGGCCACCAGGCTGCAGGCCTCAACGCCTGAGACCGCGAGAGCTGTGCGCCCCACCCCACCAACCGCTGCCGCTTGCTAGAAGGTTCCACAACAAGGCACAGGGAGGAGCAGAGCCCACCTAAGCCCGTCCACGGCACTGGGGTCACCACCTGCCCACTTGAGCCCCAGGGACACTCAGTGGCTACCCAGAATAGCTCTGGTGCCAGAGGGGACGGTGCAGGCAGGGCAGCTTCCCAGTCAGGTCCTCGTGGCCCCCTGGTCCCAAAGGACTCCCAGCAGCCAGGACACTGCCACTGCCCAGGAGTAAGCTCCGCCGGGGCCCTCACCTCCAGGTTGATGAAGACGGCTGCCATGTCCACAGGGCTCAGCACCAGCCGCAGCGGGCCCATATAGTTCTGCAGGAGAGGCGTCCATGCTGAGCCCCAGCCCAGAGTACACCACCCGTCCAGGCCACCACCACCCAGAAGACCCTATCCAGGCCACTGTCCAGGCCACCGCTGCCCGGAGGACACCGCCCTGTCCAGGCCACCGCTGCATGGAGGACACCACCGTGTCCAGGCCACCACCACCCAGAGGACACCGCCCTGTCCAGGCCACTGCTGCCTGGAGGACACCACCCTGTCCAGGCCACCGCCGCCCGGAGGACACCGCCCTATCCAGGCCACCACCACCCAGAGGACACCACCCCTGTCCAGGCCACCACTGCCCAGAGGACACCGCCCTGTCTAGGCCACTGCTGCCTGGAGGACACTGCCCTGTCCAGGCCACTGCCACCCAGATGACACCGCCCCTGTCCAGGCCACCGCTGCCTGGAGGACACCACCCTGTTTAGGCCACTGCTGCCCAGAGGACACTGCCCCCGTCCAGGACATGCTGCATAGAGGACACTGCCCCTGTCCAGGCCACCATCACCCAGAGGACACTGCCCCTGTCCAGACCACTGTTGCCTGGAGGACACCGCCACTGTCCAGGCCTCAACCACCTGGAGCACACTGACCTGTCCACCCAGAGGACACCACCCTGTCCAGGCCACCACTACCTGGAGGACAACACCACTGTCCAGGCCATCAACGCTCCGAGGACACCACCACTGTCCAGGCCTCAACCACCTGGAGGACACTGCCACTGCCCAGGCCTCAATCATCTGAAGGACACTGCCCCTGTCCAGGCTGCATCCACCTGAGAGGTGCTCAGTGCTCTGGGGACAGTGCATGGTGAGAGCCGCACAGGGACAGCAGGCAGGGGTCAGGATGGGGCCACGGTCCAAACACCAACGCTCTTGGCCCGAGCAGAGCCCCTTGGAGGCTAGAGCGAGGCCGACCTGGGGTCAAGGGGGCACCCAGCACTCCCCATTCAGGTGTCCACATCACAGCTGCACTAGACTTGAACCACAAGCAGAGAACAGCCCAGGGGACCCAAGTGTGAAAAGGTTTGTCCTGCCAGGCGCGGTGGCCACGCCTGTCATCCCAGCAGCTCGGGAGGCTGAGGAAGGAGTATTGTGAGTTCAAAGGCAGCCTCAGCAATTGGCCAAGCCCTACACAACTCAGTGAGGCTGGTCTCTAGATAAAATATAAAGAAGGGCTGGGGGCGGGGGACACAGCTCAGCGGGCAGAGCCTTGCCTCGCATGCACAAGGCCATGGATTCGATCCCCAGCACACAAAAAAGCAATAAAGAAGGGCGGGGGACGTGGCTCAGTGGCTAAGTGCCCCTGGGCAAGTCCCAGTGCCAACAATAAAGGCTGGCCTTCACACATGGCTTGGGCAGATTGGCAGTTGCATGTCAGGGAAATGCCCTGAACCAGGACACTGGGCACCACCAGGAGGCCACAGTGGACAGTGACCGGCTGCTCAGGCAGGCTCAGGGTCTGTGCCCACATCAAGGCCCACCACGCTCCAGTGCAGGGTGCTCCCGGCCACGCGGGGTGGGGCTTCTGCCTCCCACGGCAGAGGGAGGCCAAGGAGCCTCCAGACGGCACCCTGGTGAGAGAGCGCAGAGGGAGCTCAGCACATGCAGGCCGTAAGTCATCGCCACGCCCAGGTCAGGCTGGAAGACAGACCGTGCGGGACAGGGGAGGCAGGACAGCCTTCCTCTGGGGCAGGGACACCTGATGGCAAAGCAGAGGGGGCTCAGCCCTCATCATCCTATAACAGCTGGCCCTTCCCCACCTCGGGACCTAGAACACTGCTGTCACCCAGTGGCCAGGGCAGGACCCACCTTCTCGATGTCCTCCAGGGTCCGGCAGTACTTGGCCTCGGTCTCGTGGATCTCCAGCAGGCAACAGCTCCTCTTGTCATCCTCTGTCATGCCCATTTTCTGGAGGGGACACAGATGTGAGCCAGGGGCCCACCCGGCCACCCACAGGTTGTGCACCTGCACGGTGCGGCCCTAGGCCACCTGTCCCACACCACAGGGGGACATCTGCTCGGGTCTGGCCACGAGGTCAGCAAGTATAAAGGGAGGGGAGGCAGAGGGCGCTTAAACTCTTCTCGTTGTAAAGTGAGGCACAGGGACAAAAGGGGTGACGAGGGTCAGCGCCAAGCAATGTGCAGAGGCTCCCAGACCCCAGCCTCTGCTCCTGAGCCTGGACCTCCACCAGCAGGGCCTCGGCCTCGGTGGGGCCTCTGCACACACAGGAGACGCATGCCAGGTCCCTCCTGCGTCCACCTGTCCACAGGACACTGAGCTCATCCCTGGGACCCCCAGCCACTGAGCCAGCTTCCCAGTACCAACTGCCCCCCAAGGCTCGCCTCCCCTGGGTGCCCACTGTTCTCCAATCAGGGAGCCTGACCTGACAGCCCATTGGCAGGGTCACCAGGGACCACACCTTTGCGTCAGGGCCCAGCCATGCCTCCTGGAAAACATGGAGGCAGCCCTGCCCGGGACACTGCCTGGTCACAGGTGGGGTGAGGCAGCGGCCAGGGCCACTGTGGGGCCACCACGCTCTCTCGGTTCTTTTAGGCCTAAGGAGCCATATCTGCCTGGAAGTTCCTGGAGACATGGTGCTGTGGCTTGTGCCTGGCTATCTGCACTCAGGTAGGCAAAAATGCCTCCCCTAACCTCCAAGGAACCCTCGAGGCCCCCCCCCCACTGCAGGGTGCAGCACCCAAAGCAATGCGCACACTGGGCACAGGGGGAGGTAGGAGTCCACTGTGACTTGGGCTTCGTGGAAAGTACCGAGGTCCGGGACTCATTGAGGCCACGTGTGCCCAACAGCACACTGCCGCCTGCCTCCCCTTACCCGCCACTTACCTGCATGTACCTGATCTGAGAGCATGGAAGGTAAGCAAGAGAGGAAGCCATCAGCAGAGCCCACTGTGCCCTCGAGCTGCGTTTGTAGGCCAGGATGCCCACCCACTGTCAGCCGGCAGCCACAGGGCTCCTGTCTAGGCCTTCCTGCGGGGCTGGCAGGGAACAGCACGGGGACCCACATGCCACCACAGTGTCCTACACCCAGGCTCTGACCATGGCACCCGTCTTCCTCTGGAGACGTCGCCATCCCACTACTCAGCCCGGACGGCTCCGCCGTGACGGGAGGCAATGGAACCAGGGGGCTCCCTGCCTGAGGGACTGGACTCCACAGCTCAGGAGTGTGCAGGTCCCAGTACTGGGCATTCAATGCCAGCGGTCCGCTGGACAGGGCAAACAGACCCTGCCCACCAGGGTCTGCAAGCAACCCTGTGTCCCGACACTGATGCTTCAGGACCAGGGACAGCAGCGGGCTCCAGGAAGACCCTAGGGTCTCCAGTCAAGAAAGAATGGGTCTATCTTATGGGGTTCACAGAGAGCGTTTGCCTGGCCTGGGTGGGGCCTTCAGATAACCCCCAGACCCACACCTGCCTGCTCCCGCTGACCCCCAGGGCGTCCAGACTGCCAATGACGGGGAACAGCACGACCCCACAGCCAGACCCCAGTCAGCCATGTCCCACAGCCACAGCCAGACCCCAGTCAGCCATGTCCCACAGCCAGACCCCTCAGCCAGGCCCCAGTCAGCCATGTCCCACACCCAGGCCCCACAGCCAGCCCCAATCAGCTATGTCCCACAGCCAGGCCTCAGTCAGCCATGTCCCACAGCCAGGCCCCAGTCAGCCATGTCCCACAGCCAGGCCCCACAGTCAGCCCCGGTCAGCCAGACCCCACAGCCAGACCCCATGAGCCAATCCAGAAGCTGTCGGGATTCACAGGTGGTTTGGGGCTAGCTCTGGGGACAGAGAGGGCTACCCTCTCCAGAGAGTGCCCTGGCAGTGGTGGGGAGGTACCCCTCCAGGTGCCCAGGGCCGCGTGAGAAGCCTGTTCTGAAGCACAGAGCTTGGGCTGTGGGTGGCCTGCCCAGCTCCCAGCCCTCCCCAGGGCCACAGTAGGGCACCCCCAGCCCAGGAAAGGCCTCTCTGAGGCCGGGGTCTCCCCGCTGTGTCCTGCCACCGGCTGGCGGCTCCTGCACGGAGGCAGAACACTGGTATCTGCTTTTGAGGAGTTCCCATCCCTTCAGGGAAGTTAGTTAATCAAAGCTTCCACAGTGGGCAAGTGGCACCGTGCCCGGCCCACAGGAGCTGAGGTCCCAGGGGCGGTGGCCTGCGAGCCCTCATCTCCCCACCCCGCCAGGCCGGACCCCGCCTTCCACACAGCAGCTGTGGGCCATAAACCCCACTGGAGCAGATCTGTGTCCAGGAGATGATGAGCCAACGCCTGGGGGAAATTAACACCCTGGCGACATAAAAGACGCGCAGCTGGCTAATTGGGCCTGCGCTGGTGGCTTCAGCACGGCGGGGT
>NW_026000052.1:3244920-3272999 GCF_001458135.2 Marmota marmota marmota | reverse complement strand
TGAGGGCACGAGGGCTGAGGGCTGGGGCAGAGGGCTGGGGCTGAGGGCTGGGGGCTGAGGTCCCCGGGCACCACAGGGAAGCCGGCGTGGAGCAGACAGGAGCAAGAGCTGTGAGGACACACTGCAGGGGAGCCCGGGGCCGGGAGGAGCCCGGGGCCCAGCCGGTATCCCCGGCAGCGACGCTCCTGCCAGGCGAGACGGGGCTTACCATAGGCTGCCGCACCTCCACCTTGATGATGTCCTCGTAGATGTCGTCACCTTCGTCCTCCCGCGGGACACAGTCGTAGATGTCCTCACCCAGGTCATGCTCACTGCACGGGAGGAAGTGGGTGAGCGGGGAGGGAGGGTCCAGCCCCCCTGACCCAGGAGCCCTGGAAGTCCACCTGCCTCGGCCACAGGCTGCTCCACAAGTGGGGGCTTCCATGAGTTTAAGGAGATGGCAGAGAGGTCACCATCTGCCATCTGCCTTGGTAGCAGAGGACCCTGGCGACGAGGCCCCAGCGTCTCGGCCTGCAGACACCCGGAGGCCCTGAGACGCCTGCCTCCCAGAGGCCCCCGGTGCTGGGTGCTGCCCCATGACTACAGCCCCCGCCCCAGGCCGGGCCGTGACCTGTGGCTCAGCCTGAGGTCCCCACTGTCCTTGAGGCCCGGGTGTGAAGGTCAAGGGCACAGTGCCCAGCAGGGCCATCTTCCACACCCGGGTGAGGAAGTAGCACTGGGGGAACCTGGAGCTCGGGATGCCCCTTCCCAAGCCTGCCCCCGGGAGACTGGCCCCCACCCCGGCTCCTGCTGCAGAAAGCCTGTGTCTGCCCAGGACTGTGGTTCCCGTCTCCTCCGAGTTGGCCCTCTGCCTGCAGGACCTAGGTCACAGTCCCCAAAAGCCCAGGAGTGCCTCAAGCAGCCTTTCTAGTTATCTGTGCAGTGTGGATGAGTCCTCCGCCCAGCCCGTGGCTGCCCGAACCTCCACACCAGAGCTGCGCCAGGGCTCGGCAACAGCCGGTCATTCCCACAGACCCCTGGGGATGGTGGAGCCGCCCCCAGCCCAGGCTGGCCAGGGTCTTGAGCTCTGCTGGGTCCTTCCTCAGGGGAGGCTGGGCTTGGAGGCCAGCCCTGCTCAGCTCTGGGCAAAGATGCGTCTCTGAGGCCGGCTTTCCTGGCTCAGAGCAGGGCCCTGGATTCCAGAGGCAGGGACTGGGGACACTCCCCGCAGGTCCTCCCAGCACGCAGTGGGGGGAAAAGTGGAGCAGAGCAGGGATGACCGCAGCAGCAAGGTGCCCCTGGCCAAGCAGGCCCCTGAGCCCCTCAGGCCTTGCTGCTGAATCCACTCAGAGGGTCAGGGTCACCACTCAAGACCTGCGTGGGAGAGGGAGCAAGGGAAGGCCTCAGCAGCCAGGGGTCTCCCAGAGCCCTTGGCCCCTCCCCACATGCAGCACCCGGGCAGAAGCCCCAGGACTGTCCTCCAGGGGAGGCCGAGAGCCAGCCCAGTGCGGGGTGCAGGTCTTGGTGAGGCCTTCTCAGTCCCCGGAGGGAAGGAGGAGGTGCAGCAGCTGCTGGGTGCTCCGGCTTTGGCACCAGCACAGGTGAGGCAGCTGGGAACCTGGCATGGATGGATCCGGACTGTCCCCGGCAGCTCCTGTGCTGAGGGCTTGGTCAGGGCTGGCTGGATCTGAGGGATCTGACCCTGGACTCGTCCTGTGTGCAGTCATCCACGGGGGCTGGATGGCCTGCTGCAGGTGGCAGCTTGGGGGAAGCAGGTCACTTTCTGCTGGGCCGTCCTCTCCCCGGCCCCTGGCTCTCTGCTCCCTGGCTGCCGTGAGCTGGGCAGCTCCCTCCGCTATGCCCTTCTTCTGAGATGTCTCTGCCCTGGACCAGCCGACCCAGGCCTGACCTCTGAACCCTGAGCCAGGGGAAGCCGCCTCTCTCAGTTGCTCAGGTCAGGCACGGAGGCTACAGTGGGGAAAGCCGACTCCACAGGGCCTAGCTTTACATGAAGAGCTTCCTGCCACCTTCAAGTCCCTTCTGGGCGCCAGCGCCACTGTCTGCCCAGAGAACTGCACTGTGGCCATTCTGCACCCTGAACCCACACGGAGCTGAGACAGCAAGGAGGCAGGGCCAGGCTCGGCCAGGTTCCCCCACCTGCCCGGGGCTCCCCAGGCAGCACACGAGAGTGCACGCACGCGCACACACACACACACACACAATGCACACACATGCACACATGCAGACACATGCCCATATGCAGATACACACATACACACACTTGCACATGCATACAGACACAGATGCACACACAGGTACATGCACACGCAGTGGGGGGTGAGCATTGTGACAGTCTTGCTAACCCAACTCAAAGCTTCCCCAAGACAGGTCTGACAATCCACTGGGAAACTGTCACTTGCAATGACACAGATCTCCTCCCTGCCTCTCTGATTCCGTCCCCGGGGGTGATGCAGCCTGGCTACCCTGGGAACATAGGCGAAGCGCTGCATGGCCCTTCCCAGCAGGGGCTGGACACCCAAATTTCTGTCATGCAACAGAGTAATTCTGGTGGCTAAACCACCGTGCAGAACCCTGACTGTGCAGAACCCTGACCATGCAGAACCCAGGCGAGACAGAGAAGCATCCAGGCTGCTAAATGAACCAGACAGCCCATCACAGACTGGCCACACAGACACGTGGGCTCCGCTCCAACGGCGGGCCAGGCGGACAGAGCATGTGGACAGGGGTTTTGACTATTAAATATTCTATAAGCTGATGAAACAGATAAAAATGACTGGAAGTTGGCCAGGGACAGGTCCTTGAGTGGTGACCACACAGCTGCAGGGCCCCCTCCCGCCCTACAGTGAGGGGCATCCTAACCAATTCCAGGCCCAGCCCCACCCAGCTCGGATTCTGATCAACCAGGAACGGTGCAGCTCCCACCAACTCCACCAGAGCCTGCTCCCAGGGGGTGAGCGCTGTCCAGGAGCCCTGGGCCAGGCTGGGCAGACGGGCGAGTGGGCACGGTGCCCTGTGCCCAGGCAACATCATGGGGGCTACAGCCCTGCTCCACCCACTGCTCCCCTGAAGCCCAGCACGTCTGCCCCGAGTACTCAGGGGAGTGCGGCTCTGAAGCCCCACAGAAGGGGAGCAGAGGAGCACAGGGCACCCGGCGAGCACAGGAGGAGGCGTGGCCTCCTGGTGGCCCAACAAGGGCAGGTGTGGACCACTCCTGCACAAGGCTTCCATCCTGGGTGCACAGGAGGGGCCTAGGAAAGGTGCCACAGGCAGAGTCCCCTCAGCGCCCCTGCCTGGCTGAGCCCCTGCATCCAGGTGCACAGTCACACCAGCCAGCCACCCGTATGTCCCCCGCACCCTGGGGAATGCACATATGTACTATCTTCAAAAATGGAAACGTACCCCCAGCTGAGGCCCCCCTCCAGGGGACAGTGTGCAGCTCACAGGCAGCTCCCCGGCCCCTTTTGGCCAGCTCCCCGCCACTGGCTACTGGCCGGTCCTCACTAGATACCCTTCATCTGGTAGAGGACACAGGGACACCAGGAACACCTGCCCTCCTGTCTGGCTTCTCTGCCTGCACACGTGAGTTGGAGACCCCACCACACGTGCAGTTCCCTGTACCAGCAGCTGTCCCTTCACGCTGCTGAATGCCAGTCCACTGTGGGAGGCACCATCTGAGAACCAGTCGCCTCTTAGACAGACATTCAGGCTGCTTCCAGGTCTTGGTTGTGGTGGACAGAAGGGGCCATATGAGCATTCAACTCCTGTGCGCATGTGCACAAACACTCCAGTTCCACAGGAACAGCCTTCCCTCCACAGTGGAGCTGCTGGCCAACGGGCAGGTGCATCTCCAACTTCACAAGCAGCTACCAAGGTTCTTCCAAGGTGGCTGCAGCATTTACATCCATACAAGCAGTGTGTGCAACTTCCAGTCACTCCACATCCTCTTCAGCTCATGCTGTTGTCAGTCTTTTTAATTTTAGCCACTAGCACAGATACCAGTGAAATACTGCTGTGGTTGTGTTTTGCATTTTTCCAATGACTAGTGATGCTGAAGATTTTTCCATGTACTTATTATATATCATCCTTTGGGAAAGGATTTTGTCCATTTCAAGAATTTTGTTCATTTCTGAAAATACATTCTTTCTTTTTTCTTTTTCCAGGAGCTCTTTATATATTGTGGATCAAGTGCTTTGTCATGTGTGTTTTATAATCCCACCACCACCACCAGTCTCTGCCTTGGCTATTCATTTCCTTCATGTGTCTTGATAAGCATTCGTTGTTAATTTAATAAAGACAAATTTATCAATTTGTTCTTCTGTTCTGTGTCCCACCTAAAAACTCCTGTGTCTTGCTGAGAACTCTTTGCTTTCTTCCAAGTCATTAAAGATTTTTCTCCTGCATTTCTACTGGGAGCTGTCTAGTTTTGGTAGGTACATCCAGGATTCAGGTGCAGACTTTGCAGGTGGGGCGTAGGAAAGGTGCAACGGGTAGAGTCCCCTCTAGTGCTGCTGCCTGGCTGAGCCACTTGCATGTCCCCCACACTCTGGGAAATGCACATTTCCCAGAGGTGGGTGTTCACTGTTTCCCACAAAAATATCCAAGCGTTCCAGAATAATTAACCAAAGACTCTGTTGTCCCCACTGGGATGCTTAGATAGAAAAACAAGGGGCCATGCGCCGGTCTAGTCCGAGCTCCGTTCCGTCCATCCACTCTCTGGCCTGCTGCAGACACGGCTGTGCTCCCCTTCAGTCCATGGGCAGTCTTGTAAGCAGTGGAGGGAATCCTCCAGCCTGTCCTTTAACAAGACCACGTGCTATTCCAAATGATCATGGAGCCATCTGCTTCTGGGGAGCCTTGGGGATCATGACGTGTTAACGACATCACCTCCAACCCATGAACACAGTACAGACGTTCACTTATGTAGGTCTTCCATTTCTCTCAGCAATAGTTTATAGTTTTACCATTTCAAAACCCACAAAGTTTTGGCTAATTTCAGTGGTTCTTCTGGCCTCCCTCACCCCCATCCCCTCCTTCCCTACCCCACCCTTCCCTTCTCCTGGGATTCCCATCACACACGCTGGGCTGCTTGAAACCGTCTGCCGTGTCTGAGGCTCCATGTGTTGTCCCCTCTCCCGTCTGTTGTATAAAGTCTGTGGCGGCTCCCGTGGAACCATCTTCAAGGTCCACGGCTTCTTGCTTTGCCACCTGTGACCTCCATCAAGCTGATCTGGTGACTGCTCACTTCAGACCTGGGTTTCAGTTTGGGGATTTCCACTTGGCCCTTTTCAGTCGTCTGGTCCTCTGCAGTGGCTCCCTGCGTCTGTCACGCACTTCCCTCCGAAGTCCCTGGCCATAACCTGTTGTGACAGTTCACTTTCTGTACCAGTTGTCCGGGCCGCGGGCGCTCGGACGGCTCGCAGACAGTGCTTCTGGGTGTGTCTGCGAGAGCGTTCATGGACACCAACGACTGGACTGGTAGACGGGGGGGAGGAAGACCTGCCCTCACCCACGTGGTGGCCGTCACCCGGTCCACTGATGGGGATCCACCCAGGCAGAGCACAGTGGTGGGAGACGGCAGAGCAGCTCAATCGCTGGAGGGGGACACACAGCTTCTCCTGTCGTGGGACATCAGAACTCCTGGTTCTCAGGACTTTGACTTCTGGATTCACCCTGCGCCATCCCCCCCCACCACAGGTTCTCAGGTCTCTGTCCTGGGCGTCACATCCCAGGCCCGGGGTCCTCAGGCCCCGAGGCTCTGACTGACTCTGCCAGCAACGTTCCTGGAGCCACAGCTTGCAGGTGCGCACTGTGGGAACTTCTGGCCTCCATGATCACATACGCAGAGCCCCGTGACAAATCCCTCTGACACACCTCTGCGCGTCCTACTGGCTCCGGTCCCCTGCAGACCCCTGACTGCGCAGCTGCCGATGCAAACAGCTGGGTCCTCCGGCGCTGGCTCCCACGGCCGGTTCCTTCCTGAGCCCAGCTCATGTCCTCCTGCTTCTCTGCAGGCTGGGTGCCTTTCACACTGGACATCATGAACGGGTCGCTGTGGGGACTCCAGATCCTGAGGTTCCCGTTTCTTCCAATGAGAGCTCAGTTGGACTCAAACCTCAAACTGACCTCCCACCGTGGGCGGGGCTGGAGTGCTGCCCTCGGGTCGTCCTGGCCCTCGGGTCGTCCTGGGCAGCGGGGGCTGAAGAGGGCGTGGCCAAGGGTGCAGGTGGGTCTTACATGCAGACTTGGGGGCTGCTGCTGCCTATGGACCCTGCCTCCCAGCCCACCCCTCAGCAGCTCTGCCAGCCCCAAGTCCTGTCCTGAGGTTGGGGTATAGATCCTGAGTGTCCCCCATGGCCCCTGTGCTGTAGGCCTGGCCCAGCCTGTGGCCCTGCTGGAGGTGGTGGAATCTTGGGGGACAGAGCCCAGTGGGAGGAATTAGGTCACAGGGTGTGCCCTGAAGGGGGTGTCGGGACCCAGCCCTTCTTCTCTACTGCCCAGACACACAAGGTGAGCAGCCTCCTGCTCGTGGGCTCCTGCCAGGGTGTACTGTGTGACACAGAGCCAAGGCATGGGGACAGGGACACTGGGAACTCCCAGGGCGGTCACCCCAACACCACACAGAAGGGACACTGGGCCTCCACAATCACATACGCAGAGCCCAGGGTGGCCACCCAACATGCTCACTGCTGTGCCCCGAGGATGCCAGAAGGAGCTCTGGTTCCTGCAGGACCTGGTCCCCACCCCGCCCTGTCTCACAGTCCCACACAGGACTGACCAGAGCTGACCAACCGTGTGTACTGCCCGCAGCCAGGAGGGAGCCGGCCCCAGGGTCTCTTCCAAGTGACAGAAGCCTCAGGATGTGCCCCCTCCCTCAACCAAGCAGTGCGTACGGGGGCTGCCAAGAGCCAGCAGGGTCCTACCAGACCCCTCCCAGATCCCCTGACCACAGTTCAACTAAGGTCAGTGGACATTGAGAAGGACAGGTCTGTGCGGTTTCCTGGAAATGTGGCGGCCTCACCACACGCGTGCTCCAGATGACAGGACAGGCTGGGAATGGCCAGGAGAGTGCTCAGCTACAACCATAAGATGAGCCCAGCAGCTGGATGGGGTGAACCCACACCGCCCTGAGGCCATACTCGCCAGACTCCTGCGGTCCCGGAGCAGCGTGGACAAAGGCCCTGCGACCCCCACAGGCTGGGGTGGAGAATGACGGGCAGCAGTGGGGCTGGGTCCTGGTGCCAAGATGGCCCTCAGGTAGGGACGAGGCCCAGGAGCTGTCCAACGGTGGCCCTGACCTTCCACCATTCTTGCTCCTTAGCAAGGGTGTCACCTGTGGGTCACTTCACCATCCTGAGCACGGCAGAGGGAGCTGGCAGAGCTGGGCTGGGGGCTCCACGTGGAGGTTGGCTGGGGGTCTGGGGTCTCCTGGGAGGGCAGAGCAGCGACAGGGAGGAGCCTGGCCCCCGTTTTCATGAGACAGCAGCTTGAAGAGAGTCCAGCTAAGACCTGACAGAAGGAGCCCACCCCCTGGCCCCTGCGCACAGTCCCACGGGGAGCAGGAGGCCAGGCTGAAGCCTCCCTGCTGGACCTGTCCAGCCCACGCCTCGAGACCCTGCAGAGCCCGCGGGCCTCTGAATCCCACGGTGCACCTCCATCACGCTCCGCCTGGCCTCCTGGGCAGCCCGCTTTGGTGGCAGTCAGAGGGGGTGGGGCTCCCCTGGAGCCAGAGGAGCTGGCGGGTCTGCGTCACCTCCAGACCACGAGGTGGGGACTTCACGCTCGCTCTAGGTTTCTGCCATCCGGCAAGTCCAAGCCACCTCCCAGCCCACGGGTGTCTAGCTCGGTAACTCTGGGCAGGAAGACTGGACCTCGGCTTCCCCAGCTGCCAAGGGCGTCAGAAGAGGATCAGCCACAATGCGAATGACCAGCCACGCACACAGTGGGTGCTCAATAAACGCACCTTCCTTCACTGAGACGATATTTGGCACAGGCCTGTGCTCAGTGAGCAGTGTTAAGAGCAGCAGTTTTCAAATGCAGACGCTGGGGGTTGGGGGCCCAGGAACCTGGCCCATCTGGTCACCGCCCAGCTGTGGCCTTGCCTGGTGTCAGGGGCTGCCCTTCCTCCTCCAGTTGCCTGAGAACACCAGAGCACAGATGTAAGGGAGGGACCGTGGGCCACAGCAGGAAAGCGGCCACTCAGAGGCAGAGGGGCCGCTGCCCCCCGCCCCGCCCCCAGTCTCCTCGCCGTCTCTCCCCCTGGTCTCTCCCCCGTGGCTTCCTGCCGTCAGCTGCACTGACAGATGCTAAATCCCCACAATTATTTCTGTCTTTGAAGCAGCCTGAAATCTTCCAGGAGGGGCCCCGAGCACGGGCTGTGGCCTGAGATCGCAAACTCCTGCCTCCGGCCCGAGATCCTGGGCCCGGCTGGAGCCTCGCCTGCTGTCAGAAGGCAGCTGCCCAGAGAGGGCCAGCCCCGCGCCCAGGAAAACCAAGGACAAGCGCGCACACCCTGCCTGTGCCCCGCGCCTCAGGACTGAGGTCGAGAAGCATCACCAGGACAGGTCCTGGTGGTCAGCGCCTGGTGACTAGGAAACCAAATGGGGGCTTCCTGACCTGCTGCACGCCGACAGCGGCCTGTCTCCAGGAGCTGGGGCAGGGGCAGCAGAGAAGCCCCGTGGACTAGACGGTCTGCACGGGGGGCAGACAGATGGACGAGGGCTTCTTTACATGCCACCTGCCCTCGGCAGCCCGACCACTCCCTGGGAGGTGGGGAAACCAGCAATCGCCCAGGTGGCACAGCTCAGCTGGACAGGACACCAGGGAGCTATTCTGAGGGCTGTGCACACACCACACCTCCCTCCTCTGGGAATTCCCTCTAAGCGGGTATAAATTTAGACCACCTTCTAAAAACACCCAGGAACCAAGAAGAATGCAAGGGTGTCCCAGGAGCTGGGCCCAGAGGACATCGTGGCCACCACAGCAGAGGGCTTAGGGTTTCAGTTCTTCCTTTGTCCCATGAAGCATGCTGTGCTACCTCCAGAAAGTCACTTCCCTTCTCCGAGCCTTCATTTCCTCAACTACAACTGGGGGCCAGATCACCTGTAGTGAGGGCTGGCCTGGCACTCGGGCCTTTCGGTGTAAGAATCGTGAATGTTGGCAGCACCCTGGCACCTCCCCTTGCCACTCCCCTTGCCACCAGGCCCAGGTCGAGTAGTCTGCCCTGTGTGTTCCTCACAACAGAGGCCGCCCTGGTGTGCTGGGAACCTCCTGGGGCGGGTGCCCGTCATCCACTGGCAGGCCTGGGGATGGCTTCTGGAGCAGGCAGCCTGGGTGCCGTAGGATGGAGGAGTGTGGCGGTCCTACAGCAGGCCACTCAGGGCCCAGTGTGCCACGTCCCTTCTAAGCCACAATCCCAGGTGCCCCCCGTGTGCTGCCTCAGTGTTGAATGGGGGGAGGCGCCAAGGCCGAGGCTTTGTCCTCCTGGGGCTTCCAGGGTCCAGGGGCGAGGCAGGGACCTCATTAGAGAGCACAGAACTGTCCCTCGGGCCACAGCCAGCTGCTCCCTGCTCCCTGCAGGGGACTTTAGAACTCCTCCAGGCAGCCCCCAGCCCTGCAGAGATGGCAGGAATGAGAGGACCGCTGTGACCTCTCCTGACAGCCCCTAACGAGGCATTCAAAGTGGAAGTCCATGGAGACCGGCCGGCCAGCCGCTGCCACTGACTCTGAGGGCCAGCCAGGCAGGGCTGACAGCGGGCTCACGTGCACCTGAGGGCACTCCCCCAGAGGGCCTGGACCAGCAGCCTCCCCGGGGTGCCCGGCGGGAGCAGGGTTTCAAGGTCACGGAAGCCCCAGACCCACAGAGGCCCACAGTGGTCCTGCTGCACGGAGGGGTCCGGGAGAAGTCCTGAGGGCAGGACAGGGCGCAGAGAGCAGGGCTGTCAGTCCCACTGGCAGTGGCCAATGGCTCTGAGGACCACAGAGGGACAGAAGCACTCATGGGCTTGTTGCCGACACAGGCATAGATGGGAAGCCCCTGCCTCTCCTGCCTGCATCCCCTCTCGACATCAGGCCAGTGGACCAGGCCAGCAGCCGGGGCTGGGCTGCACACATGGGTTACCCTGGGCCAGGACCACTGGCCTCTGCTACTGAGTAACAGACTCCCAGGACCTCAGCCCATCACGTGCCATGACCAGCCGGGCAGCGGGAGGGCAGCTTCTCTAAACTACACTCAGGCAGATCCTGCACCCCTTCAAAAGGCACTCCAACCCACACCTCCTCCAGGAAGCCTCCCGCCTCGGCTCTGTGAGGTGTGTGGCCAGTGGACACTGCCTGACTGACCCACATGAGAGGTGGAAGCCCTTTGGGGGTGAGAAACACAGAACTGACGGGCACAGGCCCCAGGTCTGTGACGGGTGCTGACCTGTGCCCAGCTCTGAGCTCCTGGGGCTGGCAGGGGTGGTCAGGCAAGGGCCTTCTGGGTTGGACAGGCCTGGGTCCAAACTGTAGCTCTCCCTCATTGGCTGTGTGACCCCGGGCAGGGGTCTTCCCCTCTCGGAGCCCCACCACCTTCCCGGGCAGTGGAAAGGCTCTGGGCCCTCTGCACTGGACCAAGGTAGTAAGGTGAGAAACATCTGGCAAGGCGGGCTCCGTGGACACTGGCTCTTGGGTTCCATTTGGCCAGTCCCCATGACACAGGCCCTCCACTGTGTTCAGGGAACTGGGTGCCACCAAGGAAGGCCCAGCTCGGGGAGCACGCACGTTCCAAGTGTACTGTACTGAGGCACGGGGAGGGGGGGACCCTGCTGGCAGACACTGCTCGAGGTCAGCTGTAGGTGCCCTGGTCAAGGCCCTTCTGCCCCTGGCCATCACCTGTCCAGGCCAGGCCCTCAGGCATGAGACCACTGCCTCCCTGTCCTCACAGTGCTGTGGCCCTGTGTCCTGCCTGCACCCTGGGCTCCTCTCCAGCCCACTCCTGCCCTGGACAGCAGGGGACCTGGCCAGGGTCCACACCCCCACCTCAGGAGAGCCTGGCCTCCTGCCTCCTCTTACTGGTGGGCAACAGGCATTCCTCCCAGGAACAGGGGCAGGGGCTGTCGACAAGGCTGGAGCGTGGTCCGTCCATAAGGGCTATTTCCCTGGACGTCTTTCCAAACCCACCCCCTCTAGAAGGTGACCGTGAGATGCCCCCCAGGGCCTCTCTCCTGCCTGAGCCGGGCGACACTGGGGGCACCCCGCATGTACACAGGCCTCCCCCAGTGCAAGTGAGCCCTTGTGGGCTGGGGAGGCGGCTCCAGCAAGCTCTGTGGTGCGGTGGGCAGAGTGCGGGCTGCGGGCAGCGTGGGGAGGGCTCCCGCCTGGCCAGGGTCCCCGCAGGGGCTCGTCCTCCATGGTCTTTCCCGCTGATCAAGGGCTCTGCACAGAGTGGCTGAGGGAGGCCCCTGGGGCCAGGGTCAGGAGGAGGCACAGGTCCCCTGCCCTCCTGCAGCCCCAGCCCACCTGGGTGCCCCAACCCCACCAGAGTTGGGGGTCCCTAGACCTCCTCCACACCAGAAACGTCACTTCTGCACCTTAGGAAATTCTCCCAACAACGCTGACCTGACACAGTGAAAGCCACCGAGTCCTTCACGATGCAGTAAAGTGTGCAGGTCAAGACCACACCCGAGGGGCTGGGATGTGGCTCAAGCGGTGGCGCGCTCGCCTGGCATGCGTGCGGCCCGGGTTCGATCCTCAGCACCACATACAAACAAAGATGTTGTGTCCACCAAATACTAAAAAAATAAATATTAAAAAATTCTCTCTCTCTCTACCTCTATCTCTCTCACTCTCTCTTTTAAAAAAAAAAAAGACCACACCCGAGTGTGAAAACCACTTCTATTCCAAGGACCGTGGGGTCAGAGCTGAGCCAGCAGGTCCCGGGGACAAACCTGTGCTCTCAGAGGGATGCGTGGGTCCCTGGAGCATGTGGCAGGTCCAGGTGTCAATCTCTTGTCCTGTGGCAGCAGGCCAAGCAACAGCCTGCAATGTCACCACCCTCGAGGGGCAGCACCTGGCCCAGATCCTGCAACAGGGAAGCGGGCTGTGACCCGCCCAGCGGCACCTGGCCAGCCCCAGGCAGAACTGCCTGGCAGGCCATCACAGGGCCAGAGGCAGGAAGCTGCGAGCTCCTGGCCACCTGGTCTGATGTTGCGCGAGACACCTGCCCAACTCCAGGCTCCAAACCGCTCAGGCCCACACCTGAAAGCTGCCCCTCCCAGAGCCCGGGGAGACCCCACCTGCACAGAGGCCCAAGAGCCCCATGAAGAGGCACTGGAGAGGAGGGGCAGAGGCTGAGGGAGGACCTCTGTCCCCAGAGCCGAGAGGCCGGTCACAGTGAGAGCACTCACACCAGGCAGAGGGGCAGGGGCAGCCATCAGGGTGCCCCACACAGCCACCCTGTGCAGCTGGACGTTGGACACTCACCAGCACGCCACTGGGGGCAGGCTCCCTGCTGTGCCAGCCACCTGTCCCCACCCCACCACACAGGATGAAGCAGGCAGCTACCCCAATGGGCTGAACTTCACCCAGAGTGACCCCCAAGGCACTTCTCAGACCCAGAGGGTCAGCGTCCTTGCAGCCTGGCCCCGCTTGCCCCCGCCCAGGTGTCCACACCCACTGTGGGCACCGGGTCCTGCCCTGCCTTCTGTGGCTGCTGCTCCTGCTGCAAGACTGTCTCTGCTCTTTGGAACATTCCTGCAGGTTCTGAGACCCTCTGTCCACTCTCCTGAGAGGACTTCAGGCTTCAGGCTGGTGACCCCAGCCCCTTGCTGTTCCTGCAATACCATCCCAGGCAGGTCTGTCGGCCTTCCGTGGAGACCTGCCTGCAGGTGTGGCAGCCAGGGTCCGGGGGGGGGGCCTGAGAAGTGGGACCAACCACAGTGCAAATGCATGGTACTGACCACGCCACCAGAAAGGGGCTCCTCCAGGCACGGTGCGTGGCAGAGCCATGTGAGCAGCACTACTCAGTGTTGACCTCTCCAGCCGGCCGCTCTCACCACCTGATCATACACCTCGGCCATCTCAAGAGCCAGCTCAGGGTACTTGGGAAAGCCACCTCAGTCCCTGGCTCCCAGAAGGAGACTGTGGATCGGGGACCAGCACTGCCTGTCCAGATGACCAAGAGCCCTGCTGGTGTCCAGCTCACAGGACAGTGAGTGGGGTGGAACTGGCCAGGCACAAACCTTCAGATTAGGGACTTGGTGTGGCGAGGAGAGGTGTCTGTGCTGCCGAGCGTCCCACGGCTGGGTTCAGCTGGGGCCACTCTGCTTCTGTCAGCAAACAGAACAGCCCTACAGTGAGTTCCACGGCCTCTGCTGCCGTGTGGCTCCTAGGAACTCCTCAATAGTGTGCGTGGCCTGAGTTGGTCCCTGTGGCACAGTGCTGCCACAGCCGCTCAGAAGCTGGACAGTCACCTGCTCCATCAACAGAGCAGGCTGCAGGCTGCATGGACACTCACGAGCCCGAGAAGCTCCGGGCACCCCACCCAGGCCTGCCCATCTTCTCAGCAGTCCCACGGAGCAGGGCCCGACTCCCGTGTCACACAGGAGGAGACCAAGGCTCCAGGAAGACCACATGAGCAGGAACAGGGGAGCTGAGGCCAAGGTGGACAGACCCTCCCAGGAGCCACCTCAGGAGGGTGGACAGAGATCTCACTGTGACTGGGGCACACCTCCCAACTGGCCCTGCATAGGGGTTGCGCAAGCCTCCTAAGGGTGGGTTTGGAGTGGGCCCCACGTGGAGACCCAGAGCCCCGCGCCAGGAGGCAGAGGTGGCCTGTGCTGCCCCATCATTCCCACCACCCTGCCCAAAACCACCCGAATGGACAGAGGGGTCTCAGGGGGCAGAGCTCTGTCTTATGTTTCATGTTCCAGCTCCTGGTCCCAGGCCAACTGACGCACCTAGTAACCAGGTGACAACTGAACAAAAGCAGGTGACAGTCCCTCACTGGTCTCCTAGGCCACATGGGGAGCCAGGAGAGTCAGTGTGTGACATCCCCCATGGCCACAACGCCTGGGGTCCGGGTGGCTGAGGGTCCTGTGGACAGGCACAGTGCCCAGTGTTGCTGACGTGGCTGTTCGGCCCCAAAGCCCCTGGCTCCCTCCCACCAACCAAAGGCTTCGATTAGGCCACGCCCACCTCCCGCCTCCACACTCCACAGGAAAGAAACGGCAAAGCAGTTTGTATAATGGCTAAATGTCAACGCTAAGTCCACAGAGACAGGATGCTAGGAAATCCTGCTTTTCAGTGAACAGAGAAGAAAAAAAAAAAAACATGAAAAAATTTCTTAAACGCGAGCCACTGGGACCGAGCTACAAGTTAAAGATCAGACTCATCCCTTCCCTGTGACTCACGGCTCAGTCTGTCATAGCCATGGTGGTAAGGACTAAAGCGCACTCTGAGTGTCACAGGGTATCACTGGACGGGGCAAGCCTTCCGTCCCTGACTTGCATGAGCAATTCCGTCCTGCTTTGGGTCAAGGGCACAGTCCCCACCAGGAAGGGCAGAGAAAGGGGGCAATGGGCACCGGGGCCTGTGGACGGATTGCACTCGCTGCAGCCTTGAAGCCAGAGGTGGGCTACAGGCCACAGGCAGGGGCTGGCTGGCCGGGGCGGAGGGGCAGGTCTGGCCACCTTGGTGTGACAGTTTCGAGGAGGTTGCCCCGTTAAGAGCCAGCATTTATGGAGCCCTGCTGCATTTGAGGCCCTGTGCTGGGGATTCACCTGCCTGAGGCTCCTACCTAGGAGACAGTCCATGCCAAGACTCGGCTCTCCAAGGCCTACAGGTCCCCGTCCTCCAGGGCCCTCATCTGTGCAACCACTGAGGGATGTTTCTGGGAGCTGCCGACCCCCGGCTCGGACTGGAGACGGGAGACACAGCAAATCAGAGGTTGCCCTCAGCACGGCCGGGGCACCCAGGCCTGCCTGGTGGAGAGGTCAGGGCACAGACGGGGTCAAGCTGTGCTCCTGCCACTCACTAGCTGAGAGACATGGACCAGTGGGGGTGTCCCCTCTCTGGGATTGTTTCCTAATCTGCAAAACAGGGACAATGTTTGCACAGATGGAATTGCAGCCTGTGTGCCCCAGAGGCTCCAGGCACCCTCCTGTCACCAGAGTCACCAAGTGGGTGTCGATGTCAGACCACGGGCCTGGGGCCTGTACCAGGGCCTGGGGTGTGCCGAAGATGGCCCAGAATCCAACCTCAGGAAACTTCAGACCCACAGGAGACATTTAGACAGCTAATCACTCTGTGACCCCAGGACACCTGGGGCCATCGGGGGTATGCATGCCCTGTGGGCAGTGAGTCCATCCAGGACGGGGCGCACGAGGCTTCCAGAGTGGGAGCCACCTAGGCCCAGACTTGGCAGATGAGAAGGTTTTCCAAGGGGGAGAATGCTGGGGAGGGGTCCAACCTGGGCTCAGTAAGAAAGACAGCCGCAGACCAGCAGAGGACAGGTCCCAGGCCCCTGTAGAGTCCCTCCTGCCGTGGTAGGCAGCACCCCTCACTCTAGGACCCCCAATCTCTCTAGCCTGCCCAGGGCGGGAGGGATGTCTTGCACAGAACATTGGGTGGCCTGCGGGCACAACTTGCTGAATCTGGGGTGACAGAGTGCAAACACCACCTGCTATGTGAGGCAAAGAGGCACCAAGTCCCCAGCAGAGCCTCCGCCACAGCAGGTGCCCCCTAAGTGCTGGCTCTTAGTCATGGTAGGAGCCTCCTCGCCAGCCTATGCTGAGGGGGGAGGAGGAGCAGGTCGGCCCAAGAGGCAAGGGCAGTCTCTCCAGCACAAAGGAAGGTGACACTGCACTGTGGACAGACGGGACCACGGCGGCCAGGAAGCCCAGGCCTGGGAGGGCAGTGGGCACAGGGGCCGGGAGCCACCAGTGACAACCTGGGCGGGAGTCCTGCACCTTCCAGCCTCAGTCCCCCTGCAGGACACGGCTCCCACCTCCTCCACACCGCCGCTCCGCCCTGCGCAGTGGGGCTCCCTTCCCTGGGAGCAGCCAGAAGACCCCACCCTGGCCATGGCGGGCCCTGCAGGTGTTCCATCCCCCGTCCCTGGGGGGAAAGGCCAGGCTTGGGCTGTGTGTGGGAGGAGGAAAGAAATCCCCCAGAGAGAGGGCTGAAGCCAACACAGGCCACCAAGGAACAGGGACACAACTCCACCGGCCCTGCCCACCCACCTGGAGACCATGAGCTGCAGACCCCCTGCCCCTGCCCGTGCTTCTGAAGGCACCACGCCAGGTGCCCCAGCCAGCCTGGGGCCACAGGAGGCCCACAGCCACCAGCTCCCTGGAGTCCCACAGGAGAAGACCTGGGAGGAGGCCCACTGCACCCCTGGGCCAACACCCAGGCCAGACTCTGGACCGGCCAGTGACCTTCTAGAAGGCAGGCTGCGCGAGTTAGGGCCGCCCATCCCCCAGAGCCCCCCAGATGGCCACAGGATGCTCAGGCAGGAGGACCACCACACCAGGCAGGCCAGCCCAGGGCCCGCTCCTAGACACCAGGCCTCCCTCCCTGGCCCCTTACTCAGCCAGCTCCTCCAGGCTGCGGTAGACGTCATCGTCACTCTCTGCAGTCTCCTCGGAGGGGAAAGGCCTGCGGAGAGAAGGTAAGGATGAGGACACAGCTCTCCCGGGCCCTGTCCCCTGAGAGACCACACTGCGGCCTGGTGCTGCAGACACAGCAACCGCTGGGGTCTAATGGGGGTGCTGAGGGCAGAGTCCTGGGGCGCGGACGGCCGCCCTCGCTGACCCCCGGCATCCTGCTGCCAGTGGGTGGCTGGGCCAACCCTGTCCCCATGCTGCCCTCACACTCCTGGAGGTCCTGGAAACTGGGTATGGGACTTCCTGGGCACCTCATGGTGTGACGCAGGGTGGGCAGGCGGCCAGCCCAGGTCACCCAGGACAGGACACAGAAGGAAGGTCAGGGGTGCTGCCTGTCACCTCCACTCTGCAGAGCCTGAGGATGGTGGCTCTCACCAACACCCTCCCCAGGGCTCCTGGGAGACATCTCATCGCCACATCCCGTGTCCAGCTGAAAAGGCCACTCCAGGCACCGGCTGCCTGCAGGAGCAAGGGTCCTCACCCAGGGGAGGAGCCACAGCCCTCGGGGCCGGGGTGGAGAACACCAGCCCAGAACGTGCTCTGGCCTACTGACCATTCTGAGCTAAAAGAAACTGAGAACCAGCCGAGGGGGAGAGCTCCCCACTCCCCAGGTGAGCCAGCTCGGGGGAGAGTGCCACCAGCGAGGGGCTGCACGGGGGAGAGCAGCTCGAGACCCACTGGCCCTCCAGGCTCACCGGCCCCCACTTCTGAAGCTCAGGGTGGCCTACATGCTCCGTCACCGGGCCCTTCTCTGAGTCCCACATTTTTACAGGACTCTCGTGCACACGCATATAACTGTTCTTCTCCAGCCTGTGTCAATGTCACCCAGACCAGCCACAGGGCCGAGAAGGGGGAGGGGGAGGCTGCGGCTCCTCCGGGCAACCCCAGGCACCACCCTGCTCTCAGTCCTCTGCACAAGCTGGGCAGGCCCCACCTCCCACAGCAGCCAGGAAGAGGCCACAGGGGACAGCGGGCACAGGCAGAAGCCAGGAGGCGGAGGCCGCAGCTCCTTCAGGACAGGTCAGTCAGCCCCTCTCTGGAGGAGCAGAAATGCCCTTTAATCAAACCAAACGTCTCCCTGCAGCCCCGGGCACAGCCTCTGAGCTCCCTGGAAAGCTGCTGCCCAGGAAACTGGGAGCCCACGGGAGCTGGCCCGCCCAGGTACCAGCAGGGACTTCTTCCCAGCCTGGGGTCAAGCTGACATTTGCCCAGCACGGGACTGGCAGGGATGGACAGCACCTCCTGGAGGCCCCGCCGGCAAGGAGAACTGTGCAGGGCCCACTGGGCTGGGGCTGAAGGCTGGGTCCAGCCTGTCCTGTCACAGACCTGCTTGCACCTGGCCTAGGTCTGAGGTCACCAAGACAGATCCGCCAGGCCACTGTCCTTGTCGCCCACCCTGTGGCTTGGTGGCAGTGGGGTCCGGCTTGGCCCCTGCCTGGTGGGCTCCACCTCCCCTGCCCAGCTTCCTCCCTCAGGATGAAGGAAGCACCCAGGGCTTGGTGCCATCAGACCCAGGGCAGAGCCGGCCACCACCATTCCCAGGCCACCAGCAGGAGGCTTCCTGCTGCCTCAGCCCTCTGGCAGCCAGGAAACCCGGCAAGACCCCTTTCTCCCCACGAGGCCCAGACCCCACACAGCGGGGTGGTGGAGCCTGGGACGGAGGAGCCAGGGCCGAGGAGCCAGGGGCTGGTGGCCCGACCGCTACAAGAGCACACAGGCGACGGCCGCGGAGCACAGGCAAAGCTGGCCAGGCTGGGGCGCAGCAGCGGCCCCAGAGCCAGAGCGCGAGTTCCCCGTCCACCAGCGCAGACTGTCCCCTTCCTGCCACCCTCGCTAGGAGGACCCTCGGCCCCCAGTCATCACCTCAGCCATTTCTACTCTTTTCAGCTTTTTAAAAATTTCTTCCTAATGCATGAAAACAAAGCTGTGTGTGGTTATGGGGGACCACGCTGCGTTCTGCCACACTTTCCACGCGCTTCTCGCGATAATAAGGAAAAATTACCAAAATTCTCGCTTACTGTAGGACGAGTTTTACCTGCACGTGGAGAACCTCGGAACCCACTCCTCTCCTAGGAGCGTGGTGCATGAGGGTGCAGAGAGAGGGACAGGAGCGCTGGGCGGGGTGGCAGGGGCGGGGGGGAGGGTGCACACCTCCCACGGCGCTGCGAGGACTGCATCTGGTTCAAACACCAACACAGGAGGGTGGGCCAGAGATTTGAGGAGACAGCGCAGCCGCTACCCCTGAAGAGCAGGATGGGCACAGGCAGCCACTCGGAGACCCATTTCTGGAAGCCACCTGCTAAGTGGTCGAAGGAAGCAGCTGGCTCCGTGGGACGGCACAGGCCCTGCGAGGCCCCAGCCAGCATCCCATGCTGCAGCCCGCGGTCGCACCCAGGGCTCCCTCTCCCAGACTCAGCCTTCGGGTGAGACCCGCCTGCCCGGCCAGGTGGGCTGAGCCGGAGGCAGGGAGCACAAGAGAGGCTTCAGGCTAGGTGAGGTTCTCTACCCGCTGTGTGAGCTCAGATTAGACACTTAACTTCTCTGACTGCTTCCCCTGGAAAATGGAGACTGTGGCACCCTCTCTGGAGCTGCCGTGAAGAGGAGCAGGACTGGCAGGATGTTCTGCACCCAGCAAGACCCAGAGCGGAGCTGTCCTGTCATCCCAGCCCTGTCCTCGCGGGCCACCTTCCACTGCCCAACAGGGCTCAGGGGGGCCTTCAAGCCGTGCCGACACAGCGTCTCGTTTCCTGACAGACCACTCTGCACCCCCTAAGACAAGACTCGAGAGGAATTTCACGTCCGTGGTCTCCGCTGGCGATGGTGCAGGCAGGATCCTCCCCTCTCCCTGCTCTCCCCCTTCAGTGTCTGGGCTCAGCCCTCCTGTCCTGTCCTGTCCTGTCCTGTCCTGTCCTGTCCTTGGTCTCCCTACCCCTGAGATAACAGCTGGAGTCAGAAGAAGGCGCTGCCACCGCGAAGCCTCGGCCACTTCTCTCCCAGCTCCACTCTTTGGGGCCACAAAGCCCCTTGAGCGGAGCTCCAAATCCAATTAATTCCTGCCACCGCCAAACAAAGGCGGGCCATGGTGGCGGGAAAGATCCCCTGGGGACGGGAGGGCTCGGTGGGGGATGGCTTCAAGACAGGGGGTGGGGGGCCTGCCAGCCTCCCGCAGTCTCCACAGCCCCCCCGGCTCTGCCCGAGCCCGCCCTCCCCACACCACGTCCAGCACCCCTCAAGGCTCAGTGCCAACCCGCCTCACAGGGGACTGACCACTCTCTTGGCCTAGGTCCACCTCGTTCAGCACTGGGCCCTGGAATGCACACTGCTGAACCCCCCCCCCTGGGGGCCAGCAGCAGCCCCTCCCCGAGCAGCCCACCACAGGACACCCCCAGGCTTCCTCAGCACCCCCACCCTCCCGAGGGCCTCTCTCCAAAGTCGGCCTCCGCCCCAGCTGCTGTGGCCATGTCTGCACAGGACAATCAGTCTCAGTGCCACCCAGAGGACAACAACCTGAAGAAAGGACAGCTAAGGACACTTGGGGCCAAACCCAAAGGCAGAAGAGAGGGAGCAGGACCCCCGTGCCCAGGAACTGCACCGCCCCTCCCTCAGGTGTTCGCAGAGCGCCTCCTCCAGCTGACCACAGCTGCTGCTCATGGCTTCAGGGAGCGGGAACAGGGCCGCTCTGGCTGGGGGTCAACACTGAGCTCTGGCCCTGCCCTCAGGACTCCTTCGGCCCTGCTCTGAACAGTGGCCTCTGCCAAATGCCCCACGGGCAGCTGACGGGGAAGGACCCCAGGGCTGGAAGGGTGGCTCTGGGGCTCCTGGACAGAGGGTGGGGAACAGGGCCGGGCCCTCAGCGGGCAACAGGACGGTTGGGCTGCTTCCTGGGAAGCCCCAGGGAGCTTGCTGGAGGTCAGATCTGGTTTTTGAAACAAGCTTGGAGGCCAAGGCGAGAACCCCAACCCAGTGCCTTCCCCAGAGGCGGGTCCAGTGCCAGAGCTGCAGCTGGGGGCTGGTCAGCTTCACGCCCCAGTGTGCCTGGGTGGGGCCAGGGGCCACGAGGGTGGGCTTCCACAGCAAGCACGATCTGCACGTGGCGCCGAGGACATGAAGGACAGCTTGGGCTGCGGGTGCTGCTCACGCCACCTGAGCCCCAAGCCCCCATCTGATCCTTTCATCTCTTCAAAACCAGCCAGGGAGCAGCGCTGGGCTCCCTGACCCCATCTGGCAGTGGCCTTCCTGCATTATTAAATCTAATCCTGCGCCCCAGGGCCAGGCCGGCTTCCTGGGGATTCCTCCACCCAGAGCAGGGACCCCCCTCTCAGCTCTGAACACACAAATCCGCAGGGCAGGTGCACCCTCAGGAGCGGGGCCACGCCCACAGCTCCATCCCACCCCCTGGACACTGAGCACGGGGAGAAGCTTGCTCCCTGGGAGGTGCCAGCAGGCAGGGCACCTGGCACAAACGCTGGCCAAGCCCATCTGGCCTGGGCTTCCCCGGCTGGGGAACGGGAGCAGGTAGTACCCTGTTTAGCCCCCGCCCTTGGCCAGCACCCCACGCCCACTGAGCACCCAGCCCCACATCCCACGGTCCCCAGCTCCCAGTCAGCGCTGGCAGGACACCTGGCTGCTTCCCTCGAAATTGCCAAGTGCCCCCCAGCCCGGGGAGCTCCTCTGCCCTACTGGGGTCAGACGAGTCCGCTCGTCCCTGAACCCACCACCCCAGGGACTGTTTTCTCCCATGATACATCTGAAAAAGAACATGACCTGAAATAAATACCCTAGTTCCAGAAGGTTCTGAAGCTCTGGGCAGTGCTTGGCTCTGCCGCAGCTGAGCTCCTCCAGGACTCGCGGTCTGTTCCGTGGTCTAGGGGCATTTCAGGCGGAAGTCACCCGCCCATGGGAAACCTCGCCGCCGCCTCCTGCATCTGGCCTGTTCAGGAGACGTGGCTCCCGCAGCCCCACGGGCCATCTCCAAGGGTGTTCACAGCCACAGCAGAGCAGCCCACAGATGCCCCGTCCTCCCGGGCCTGGCCCAGTGCCAGCCAAGACCAGGGATGGGGCAGAGCCTGGTTTGCATCCTGGAGGATGAGACAGCTCATTAGGCCCAGGAGGATGCCCCATGGGCCCTAGTGTGCCCAGCTCCAGCCCTGGCCCGCCTGGAGGGACCAAAGCTCCTGGCCACCTGGGCCTGAGGGGTTTCTTGGGATTAGGGACTGTCAGTGCTGAAGTGGGGACAAGGTGGCCACCCAGACCCGCATGTGGTAGGCAACTCTGCCTGAAACCCTGGTGTGACACTGTGGGGGGGCCCTGGCTGCCCCCCACTCCCTACCCGAGTCTAGCCTTGGAATCACGCTGGGGCAGGGGTGGCACCAGGCCATCCCAGGGCTCAGGAATACCTCACCCAGGTAAGAAGGCCACAGGACAGGAGTCCTCTGAGAAGCAGAGGCCAGTGAGGGGGGCTGGCCCGGAGACCCCCACCCAGGGCAGTGGAACTGGGTGACAGGCCCCTCTGGCACTGCATGGGGGGAGGAGCGGAGGTCCGCAAACTTGAAAGGCACATCAGAAGCTGCAGCCCCAGGACCCACAGCCCCTTCAGTTATTCAAGAGGCACCTGGTGCCGCCTTCTAACCTGCGGGAGGCCTTGAGACCTGGGGTTGTTTACTAAAAACCGTTCTCCCGGTGAACAGCCCCAAATATCAGAGCCAGCCAGGGACGGATCTCGAGTCCCGCTCCAGTGACACCCATCCAGGTGGACACCAGTGCAGGAGCACCACACCCCCCCAGTGTACCTGTGTTAGAGATGAGCAGAACTGTCCCCTGCCCTGAAGGTACAGTGCGGCTGAGGGCACAGGGACAGGCACAGAGAGCACTAGTTGGGAGGGGGCCGTCTGGGCTGGGAAACAGGAAGGGCCTCTCCAGGGAGACGCCAGGAGGAGGCAGGAGCGGGCCTGGGCAGCCGTCTCGTTTTGAACTGAGGTCCAGGGTGAGAGCAGAGAGGCTGGGGTGTGACCCCAGGGGGAGCCTGGCCTGTGCATTTGGTGGGGACCTGAGCCCAGCCCCAGCTGACACATAGGTTAGATGGCGACAGACCACCTGCCTCTCGGTGACGGTGAAGGGGGGATGGTGTACAGGAGGGGCTGGAGGAGCAGTGAGGGCAGGAGGGGGGGAGGCCTGAGTGTGGGCTGGGACAGGTGGGAAGGTGGACCCTGACGTCTGCCCTGGCAGTCCCCGTGGGAGTGAGGGAGCCCTGGGGACCCAAGCCCACACCAGAGCCACGGCAGAGAGCCCCGGCGTGACCCCAAGCCCAGCACGGCTGTTTCCGGATTCCCACAAGGCAGAGGAGACCTGCTGACCTCGTGGGAAGGCAGAATTGCCCCCGCAGGGGGCACAGGCAGAGGCCCTTGGACACTGGAGGAAAGTGCTGCTGGCCGCTGGAGGTCACACGGGCTTTGGTCTCCCCAACAGGCATCCTGGGAGGCGCCTGTGGGCAGCAGCAAGGGCAAAGGCACTGGGTCCCAGCCCTCTGCCACTGTGCCTTCACTGCCTCGCTGCCGTGCCCTCTTCCCGGGGATGCCTGCCTGCCGTGGCCTCTTCCTGGGGACTCCTGCCTGCCGTGGCCTCTTCCCGGGGACTCCTGCCTGCCGTGCCCTCTTCCCGGGGAAGCCTGCCTGCTGGGTCAGAAAACCCCACCCGCATCCTACCTGGATGAACACTTAGGACGTGTCCAGGGGAACAGGCGGCTCTGGGGCATGACCCACATGACGGGGGAGGGACAGGCCAGCAGGGAGACTGCAGCGCACGGCCTGCAGAGCCCCGCCAAGGACACAGCCTCTCTCCCAGCCAGCCGCCAGGCCTCTGGCGTCCTGTTTCTGCAAACATGCTGCAGCACAGTCCCTGCCCCAGGCAGGACCTGGACCACCCACGTTCTGGTTCCTGATGGGCCGGCACCCCCAGACGTCCTCTTGGCCTGGGCCTGGGGAGCCGGCACTGAGCTAGGCAGAGGAATCACTGGGACAGAGAGATGGCAGGTCCCGCCCGCGGAAGGACACAGGCTGAGGTTTGAGCCTGCCCGAGGCTCCCAACCACGGATAGGACAGAGACCCAGTCTCCCAACCCACAGCTGGGCACCTCCAGGTCCAGCGGTGCCTCCACAGCCCCAAACTGCTCCAGGTCCAGGTGGCCCTGGCGGGGCAGCTGTGAGTCTTGCTCTGAAGATGGGACACCCAGCACCACTGGAAACGGATACCCTTTCTCCTCAGGGCCACGCAGTTCCCTCCCGGGGATGACCCTCGGCCCAATGGAGGTCTGTCCTCCCAGCACAGGGAGAGCCTGGTGGCCTTGTGACAGCCCCCAGAGTGTCAGGAGAGCTCAACGTGACTGAGGCCTGGAGAGCACTGCAGCTCAGGACCCGCAACCCGGGGCCAGGAGAGGCCGCCACCCGCACTCCTGCAGACAGAGCTGGCCAAGCAGGCAGGACCAGTGGGGAGGTCCTGTGCGACCTCTGAGCAGCGGGGGCTGGGGTGACGGAACAGCTGGAGGCCCTCTGGTCCCCTCCTCCAATTTCCTGCAGACTTGCTGGGAAACGAAGGGTCAGCCTCGTGGCCTCGGCCTTGGCTGGCCTCCTAGACCCAGAGACCTCTCCCTTAGGGGACAGCTGCCACGGGGACAGTGAACTCAGAGCCTGGCCCCTCTGAGCACCACAGGCATCACTAATGGGTCAGCCGCACTCCAGTGACTATAGAAGAAGCAGGAAGCCAATCCTGGGAAGGGCGGTCAGCCTCCCCGGTCAGCTTCCCAGAGAGAGCTGGCCAGCCCTCCATCGCCACAGCGATGGCAGCGACGGCACCGAGTCCCAGGCATCTGGTTAAGCTGATCCACAGATGCCAGCCTCTGCCCAGTCAGAGTATGGGGCCAGGGGCGGGGACAGGTGTACCCACCTGGCTGAAGGGGCCCCAGTCACTCTTGTCTTCCCTGCGTTCACGAGCGAGAGCAGGACGTGGCCAACACGGGCCCTCCTGTCTCCTCCCAGAAGGCATGCCAAGCCGGAGAAGCGGCAGAGTTGTCCAAGGAGACCGTCCAGGAAGGGGCAGAGCTGCTCCTGCTGCCCATCAGCCCTGACTCCCCCCTGGGCGCCAAGCCACCCCTCACTTCCCCAGCCTCCGCTCTGGAGGCCCTACAGGCCACAGGGGCCAGGAGGGCTTTGGACAAAGCCTCAGAGGCCACGGCTGGAGGCTCCCAGGCCCCCACCCCACGAAGGGGAGACTGCCACTGCCTCCCTCCTGTCGCCAGGTCTTGGCTCCACACCTCCTGGGACACCAAGCACACACCTGGGAGTGGCTTGTCACCCCACCCTGCGACTCGTCTCCCCCGGAACCCAGGGCCTCAGAGCAGCTGCACACAGTAGGTGCACATGACTGGCTGACAGGCTGGGACAGGGTTCCCAGGGGCCTCTATGCGCTGGATCTGGCTGGATGAAGCCTGTGAGGGGACAGGGAGGGCCCGGCTCTCCCAAGGTCCACTGAGGGGATGCCCAGCTCGGAAGCTCAGCACGCAGAAGTGGGTCTCGGCCCTTCTGGAGAGCAGCAGCCCTGGGCCCTGGGCAGCCCAGGAGGGCGGGGTCAGGCTGGCAACTGTTTCTTCACAGTGCCCTGGTGGCTGAAGTGCCCTGGTGGGCTGTAGTGCCCTGGTGGGTTGCAGTGACCTGGTGGGCTGCAGTGCCCTGGTGGGTTGCAGTGCCCTGGTGGGCTGCGGTGCCGTGTGGGCTGTAGTGCCCTGGTGGGCTGCGGTGCCCTGGTAGGATGCGGTGCCCTGGTGGCTGCGGTGTCATGTGGGCTGCAGTGCCCTGGTGGGCTGCGGTGCCATGTAGGCCCTGGTGGGCTGTAGTGCCCTGGTGGGCTGTGGTGCCGTGTGGGCTGTAGTGCCCTGGTGGGCTGCGGTGCCCTGGTAGGATGCGGTGCCCTGGTGGGCTGCGGTGCCATGTAGGCTGCAGTGCCCTGGTGGGCTGCGGTGCCATGTAGGCCCTGGTGGGCTGTAGTGCCCTGGTGGGCTGCGGTGCCCTGGTGGCTGCAGTGCCCTGGTGGGCTGAAGCCTTGGGCTTCAATCAGAACAGGGTGGGCCACGGCCCTGACCTCCTGAGACCCCCAGCTCCTTCCCGACCCTCTTGCTTCCCAAACTGGGAAGACACCGGCCTCCCCCGGCTCAGGGAATAGGGGTCCAAGGACCCAAAAGGAGAAAATCCAGCTTCCCACAGCCACCAACCCCATCAGGACCAGGGCCAAGCCAGCACTGTGCCACAGCCACTAGCAGCTCCACACTGTGGACAGCGAGACTCAGGTGCTTGGCAGCCTTCCCGACAACAGCCCCAGAGGGGAAGCAGAGCCTCTCCTGCCCCCAGGGTCAGTATGAGGCCAGCGTCCCCAGCCCCCAAGGCTTGTCCTGACAGGACCTGAGCTGGAAGGGCCCAGAGACACCTGGGCCACAGGCTGCACCCGGGCCAACCCAGGAGTCCCAGTGTCACCCAGATGGGCAGCCCTGGATCAGAAGTGTCCTCTCCTCAGCTGCCACCTCTGCAGGTCACAGTGGTCATCGGGGAGCTCATGCTGGGTAGCACACAGCCCCGGGCAAGTCTGTGACCAAAGGAAGAGGGCAGGGCGGCTCTGGGTGGCCCACCACCAGGTGTGGGGCAAAGTGACAGGCCGTGGCGTGGCCTGCCCGCACGACAGTGAGGGAGTCTCAACATAATTCTCAGTTTTCTTTCTATAAGGTCCAAAACAACCAAGATGAGCCAGAACTGCGTCTCAGTGTTGTGGTGGCTGCGGCTGGCCGTCTTGTTTCACAGTCCTGGGGCCGAGCCCAGGCCTCCCGCACGAGGCGGGTCCTCCACCAAGGGACCGCCCCAGCCCTCGGGCAGGAAGTGGGAAACCTGAAGTTCAGGACAGCGGTCACCTCCTGAAGGGGCCGGGGAAGGACCGAGCGCGGGGCTGGGTGGGCATTTCCTTCCTGATCCAGAGCCACAGCGTGCCCGCGCCTGAGTAGCCTGGCTGGCTCTCGGTGTCACAGATAACGACGAGTTAAACAGATGAGCCTGCAGAACAGAGGAGGGAAGCTGGCCACGGAACGTGGACAGAGGGGACACGCAGGAACTTGCTGGCGGAGGCTGCGGGGCCAGCTGGAGGCTATCCAGCAGCGAGCGCCAGGCCCCAGTGACAGAGAAGGGACTCAGTCGACCCCCAGCTGACGTCTGGCCTGTCATGAGCCAGACCCGGCTGGCTGCTGAGTCAGCGGGACTCAGGGCCATTTGTTGCCCTCATAGAACAGGGTCCACCTGACCAACAGAAGCAGCACACATGCAGAGGGGGGTGGCAGGTGATGGCCACGGGTGGCAACGTGACATTCAGTCTACTACACGAGACCTTCCGGTGACAAGGTGAGCTGACCCTAGTAGGAGTGGTGGGCAGGGGCTGCGGAGAGCTGTGGGGGGCAGCCGTCTGCCAACCTGCACCCAGGCCACACCCCAAGCCACAGGCAGTGCCAGGATGCCACCTGTGAGGACTTCTAATGACCTCACAAATCCCAGCGCAAGACGCAGCAGGTCTTCTTGGCTCTGAAGAGGAGCCAGCAAGGGCACCGGCTGCCCAGGTGAGTCTGCGGTGGACACGGGTGCGGGGTGGCTCATCTCTCTGCCTGTTGCAGAGTGAGACCACCTTCCCTCCCAGAGGAAAGCACAGGGGTGGGCACTGGGCTTCAGTGTCAGTGACCAGGCACAGGGGCAGTTCTACCACCCTGAAGGGTGACTCTGCTGAGGAACGAGGTGGTCACTATCCTTGGAGGTTCACCCTACTGTCCCTCCAAGCCAGAAGTAGGGATCCTGGAGCCCCCACACCTTTCTCTCCAACACCGGCTGCCTCGTGGGCACCCAGGGATGGGGCAGCACTGGGCTAGAATTCACCAGGGTGTTGACTGGCCTCCAGAACCCTGACCCTAACCCCAGGCATGCTAGGGGCTGGCCACCATCAAGGGACCCTCCCTAGAGGTCACTACTCAGCAAAACCCTTGGGCCTGCTCTCCAGGTTGCCTGGAGCCACCAGAGTCCAGGACCATGGCCAGGAGGCCGAGCCTGAGTCCCAGGGGTGGCAGGCCCACTCCTGCAGCTCCAGGGAGGGCGGCTCCTGCCTCCTCTGGTTGCTGGTGGCCCCCGGCACCCCTGGCCAGGGCTGCTGACTGGTGGGAATGGTGGCCCTCCACCCCTGACACCAGGTTGCCCTGGCCTGTGTCCCTCCTCTGTGCATCTCCTGAAAGGACACTATCTTTGGACTTAGGTCCGCCGGTCACCCAGGAAGATCTGACCTACCATCTGATTGTCTCTGTAGAGGCCCTTTTCCCAACAAGAACCCACTCAGTTTCCAGGGGACGTGGGGGGCCACCACCCACCCCCTACAC
>NW_026000052.1:3173882-3244912 GCF_001458135.2 Marmota marmota marmota | reverse complement strand
GAAAGAGGAAGAAACAAGCTGAGGACAGACGAGCCAATGGCCGCAGGACCCAGTGTCCACCCGAAGAGACCTCAGGAGAAGGACCCTGGGCCTCAGTTTCCAGGATCCTTAAACCAGAAAAAAACAGTTACCCATCCTGACTGCCCTCGGCCCTCCCACCGCAGCACTGCCCAGACAGGACAACCACGTCCCCCACCCTGCCTCACCGTGAGGTCCACTGTCCCCACCCTTCCAGAGCCAGCAGGCCAGGGAGGACCCAGAACGTCCCAGGGCAGCTGGCTGGCCTGAGCCCTGTGTGCAGATCTCGTGGTCAGTGTAGCAAGCAGGCCCTGGACCTGCCCAGGAGCCACCGTACGGGGACGAGGTACACGTGTGTGTAACTGTGAACACACCCGTGCCCCTGCCTCCCGAGCTGCCACCCGCTGCAGCTGACAGAGGACGGGGGGGTGGGAGCCAGCACCACAGCGATGGTGGGGACCCTCTGTGAGCTCACCCCTGAGAGCTGGCCATCGGTCCCCAGGAGGCCAGACCACAGGCTGGACGCCCAGCAATCCACAGGCAGCCTCTGGCCTCTCCCCAGGAAAGGAATTGCATGTGCTAACCACTCGCCCACACCCACCACGGCGAGTCCACTGTCTCCTGAAAGGAAGGCTGCCCGGGGGATCCACGCGGCCAAGCAGGGCTCCTGCAGCAGACCTGCCAGGGCCAGGTGGCCGGGACATTTGCTGCCACCAGGTGGGACAATTAAACCATTTGCTAAGTAGATGGAACTGTCACCTCCCATGCAAATCCAGTGGCCTAGGATGAGCCGGGGAGCCCTACCTGGGAAAGGATTCCGTCCACCTGGAGGGGCCAATGGGAGCAGGAATATTGTTCCCAAGAGAGGGGCCTCCAGGAGCCACGGCCACGTCCCTAAGGAGCATCACCTCCCAGAGAAGGGGCTGCGGCCCTCGGGGCAGCACAGGCGCTGCCTGCCCCTGTGCCTTGGCCAGGGCTGCTGACTGGTGGGAATGGTGGCCCTCCACCCGGGGGATGCAGGGGCACTGGAGGGTGCCTGGCATTCGGTGGGTACACAGTCCCCGGAGCCCACCCCCAGACCCTCCAGCCAAAATGGCTCTTCTGGGAGGCACCTGGCACCTTGTAGATGACTCCAGCCTTCCTGAAACAAGGTTAGGGCTGGAGGTCAAGGGTGCAGCCCTCGCCCCAGAGGGATGCCCCGCCGCCCCCCTCCCCACCCGACATCCTGAGACGCCAGCTCAGCAGCCTCCCGGCCACGGCAAAAAGGAAGGGGAAGGAAACGTTGGAAACAGGGCTGGCTCGCCGCCTCTCGGTCTGAGCCCCACACGGTATCTGGCCCTCCCAAGGGAGGCTCGGGGGGGCGCAGCAGGCAGGAGCCACGGGCGGAGGCCGTCCCCAGCTCTCACCCACCAGCGAGACCAAAGGCTGGGTTCCCTAGAGGCACCAGTAAAAAGCGAGGTGTTCATTTTCAGTTCCGAGTGTTCTGTTGTCCTTAGATCTGGACACGGTGGGTCTGGAGCTCCGGGAATCCGCTTCCAGCTAAGGAGGAGGCTCCAGCTCCCAGGTCCCGCAGACATTCCGCGTCTCCTGCCCAACCTCAGCCTGACCGGAGGCCTGCCCAGCCTGCCGTCACAGCGGCTCTGTTCAATCACCCCAAGGTGGGCCCACCCAGAGGCCCACCCAGAGGTGAATGGCCAGCAGCTGGTGGCCGCCCAGGAGTGGACTCTCAGTCTTAAGGAACAAAGTGCTGAGCCCCGCTGCGGCCACAGGAACCTCGAAAACATGTTCCCAAAAGAAGCCAGGCGCAGGAGGCCACACCGTGTGGCTCTGCTCTGACATGTCCGGGCAGCAGAGCCACAGAGAGAGCAGGGATCTGGGGGCTGGGTAGGGAGCAGCCCTTCGGGGGTCCCCTTCCAAGGTACAAGAATGTTCTGGAACTCGGTGTGGGTTGCACAATATCGTGAACATACTGAATTGTGCCTTTAAAGAGGCCACGTTTACATGAGTTTTATTCTCAACTTTTTAAAATCAGGAAGCACAAGAGAGGGTGGCAGGCTGGGCCAGGACTGGGCTCTGGGCTCCTCTCAGCCACCAGGGGTCCAGGAGAGTGCCCAGCGGTGGCCTGGTGTGTGGGTTTCCAGAACGGGAAGCGTTGGCTAAAGAAGCCCTTCTGCCAGTTAATAGCACGGACGGTGAAGAGCTTGGCTGGTGTGCCGTGAAGTGTTGGTGAGCACCCAGGCTCGCCCCGGTCCCGTGGGAGTCCCAGCCCAGGTAGAGGAAGAAGGGGAGGAGGAAGCAGGTGCCTGGAGTGTCCCGAGCTCACAGTGGGCAAGTGATGGACAGACCTCGTCCCAGGGCCTCAGGGCAAGAGCAGGTGTGCGGCAGCCGCAGAGCATGGCTCTCCACGCCTGGCCCTTCCCTGTCTGTAAGCACACCCCCCTGTCCCCAGCCTTCCCAGCCTCCCTGGGTGCCCAAAGAGAAAGGCCCGTCTCCCTCCAGCTCCTGAGGGCCCCCTCTCACCTGCAAGCCCAGAGCCACCTGCCTGACAGGAGTCTACTGGGGACCTCAGCCACACAGGTCTTTGCTCCACCCGTGACTCATGGGGGGGCCCTGGGCCACGGTGTCAGGTGGGCCTCCGGGGGTTGGAGGCTGAGTGACCGAGGGGCCCACAGTCACTTCAATACACCCTGCACAAGGCGGTGGGCTCTGTGCTACTCCAAGTGCCTGGAGTCACACCGGGCTGACAGCAAGGGCCACACCACCCACAGGACCCCAGGACCTACCCACCTGCCTTCTGCACCCACTGGCTGGGCTCGGTGTCCTTCCCTATAAAAACCACAACCGTGAGTCCACAGCGGCCCACTTCCTGGGAGCCATGGAAACAGGGTGGGCTGGGGGCCCCCAAATGCACTGCCACCGTCACAAGAACATACTACTGAGCCCCTCCCTGGGCCAGGTGCCAAGCTAACGGTCTACAAGCCTCTGAGTCCTGAAAAGCCCATGACCCCCCACACACAGAGACTCAGGCGCAGGGGCCAGCCCCGCTCACCTGGACACGGGCTCAGGTCAGGGCCAGGACTGCAGCGGCTCTTTACCCCTCTGCTGACCACCTCCCAAGGCCCTGCTGTCTCTTCCCTGCCCAGGGCAGCTCCAGACCAGAGGGGGACACGGCTTTCCATTCACACCTGCCCTTGAGTCCAGGCAGCAAGCAGGGCCTCCCTGTCCACGGGGCTTAGGAAGCATCTGGGGAGACGTGGGAACAAAGAGGTGGCCTACAGCTGTCACCTACGTACCTGTCCTGGAAGAGCCTCCTCCTCACACACCCAGGACGGACGCAGGGCCAGCTCCCTCCACTGGTCTCACCAACCCCACCCCCAGGGAACAGCCCCTGAGCAGGGACGGCAGAGGGAAAACGGGGGCCATCCTCGACCAGAACTGTGTTCAGGCCGCTGCCAGAGAAGGCAGGCACTGCAGCGGGCCGTGTCCAGGGCCAAGCGGGCCACCGTCCCCAGAAGTCACTGGCTAGGCTGCTCTGACAGAGGCCAGGACCCCGGCTCCCTCCTAGTGGGGAGAACGTGTGGTGAGTCGGAGGGGGGCTGCTCAGCACGCGGTGCCGGGGAATCCCACTCCCGAGTGGGTGATAGGGGCAGGGAGCGAAAATCAGCCAGGGCCACCAAGGGCCAGGACGGGTGGACGACACCCACACTCCTCCAGTTCCAGGAACAAGAGCCCAACATCCAGCCTTTCTTCTTTTAATTTTTGGTGGTGTAGCTGCAGGTGGACACATGCCTTCATTAGTTATTTAGACGTGGTGCTGAGGACGGAACCCAGCGCCTCGCACCTGCTAGGCGAGTGCCCTACCGCTGAGCCCCAGCCCAGCCCGCCCCCGTTCTGACTTTGTACCCAGAAACGACACAGTTTTGTTCAGCTGGACACTTCTAAGGGGGACCTGTACAGGCCTCGCCGCAACTAAGACCAGTCTGTGCATGGGACAGGCTGGGCGGCCGGACAGGCGGGTGGCCTGTCCCCCTCTGCACCGCATTGTGCCGTGGACACCTCTTCCTCTCTGCTTAATATTTCATTGGAAAACATTTTTTTTAAATATTTATTTTTTAGGTGTAGATGGACACAACACAATGCCTTTATTTTTATGTGGTGCTGAGGATCGGACCCGGGTCCTGCCCATGCTAAGCGAGTGCTCTAAAGCTGAGCAACAATCCCAGCTCCATGGAAAACATTTTTGAATGGCCCACACTGCGGCTGACATGTAAAAGAGAGAGAGATGCCGTCAAAGAAACAGCTAAGTGCTCTGCCAACCCAGGGCGGCAGAAGGCCCCGGCTCCCCAGAACATTCCACCTGCTCCGGGGCTCGGCACCTGAGCCCACACCTGACACAAGTCCCAGGACCCCAGCCTCAGGACACTGTGCCCAGGACACCACTGTGCTCAAGCCCCTCTCCCCTCGGTGTCACTCTCAGGGGTGACCCGCCCACGGGGATCTAGCGAGGGGCTCTTCCTGCCACTCCAGTCTCATCTCACCCTGGTGGCCTGTGTCCTCAGGCGACCCCCAGGAAGGCCCGCCCTGCATGGGTCCCCTCCAGACCTGGACCCCATCCCCAAGGAGACCACCTCCCTGACCCTCAGATGGGAGCCAGCGATCACGACAGCCAGGGCTGCCCGGGCCCTCCCACGCCCTGGGGTCCATCCACGTATCGGAGACAGGCCAGGCAGGTCCCGGGAGTCTGAGGACAGACTTGGCAACCCTGACAGAATTACCCCGAGAGGACAGCGGTCCCTCGGGGTCCTCAGAGGCCCGTCCAGGGCCAGCACACGTGGCCAGGCCATCCCCGCAAACCCTCCCCCAGCGGCCTCCCTGGCACCAGGGTCCCAGCTCTGCTGTGTGCAGGGCACATTTAGGCGCGTGATGATCTGTGAAAGGACCGATTTGCCGGTCTTATTACCTAAGTCGAAGGCAATTGTGCAGCCGTCAGGAACATGCTGCGAGATCCCCTCGTGGGGCTGCGGCCCCTCCTCCACGCCCCTGCCGCCGTGGCCAACAGGCAGCTCCGCCACACACTGAGAATTCACCACCGACGATGCGGCAGAGGACAGCAGAAGACGGCGCTTACAACGCACGTCTCTGATGAGGCACGCGGGTGGCGAGGAGACCCCAGGCCCGCCCTCCGCGCTGCCCGGAGCTCACCTGATGCCTTTGGTCTGTGCGATGCTGTGCAGGGACAGGCGGGACACCGCGGAAATGACCTGCAGGAGACAAGAGAGGGTCCTGTGACATCACGAGCAACCACAGGTCACCATGTAGCCACCATCGAGGGTCCCGAGGGCGCTGAGCGCCGGCGACATCTTGTCCTGGAGAGAAAGCGCCTTAGTCTAGACACCTACTTTGAATTTATTGTGCAAAATCTGTCGTTTTGCTGCACTAGCATTTGCGGAGGGCCACCATACTCCCAGGGAGGAGAGAGTCTCCGCTCGTGTGACCCTCCTGGCCCCAGGTCCCCGCACTCTTTGCTCACCCAGAAAAGGGCCTGCCTCCTCAGAGGTCATGCTTCCAAGGCGAGCACCCACGCTGCTGTTCTGGAAGCTGCCCCATGTGTAACAGCAGCTCAGGTTCCCAGTAGGGGCCGACCCATTTCAAAACTGAGGAAATGGAAGCCCAGAGATGTATGGTGACTCACCCAAGGTCACACAGCACCGGACAAACATACAAGTGTAGTACTTGCTTCCCTTCAAGCCCCAACTCTCCATCTGGCGCCTAAATAGGTACCTGGCTCCCTGAAGGGGTCAGGATTCAGAAGGACAACCAGGGACAGAGCTGTATGACGAGACCTTTATAGGACCCCCCCGGGGCTGACTCATCAAGGCAGACTTCTAAAACATTCAGCAAGTGGCAGAGGCTGCCCCTTCCCCTGCCCCTCCAACCTGGTCCTGCCCGGTCATCAGGCCAGGCCCCTGCAGACACACAGGGCCCCATCTCCCAGCCTCAGAAGCCCCAGTGCGGTCACTCCATGATGTTCAAAAGGACAGTCAGCAAGCAGACCAGCAGGGTAAGAGGCTCCACGGAGGGACAGGGGAAGGAGGCAGGGACCAGGCTGACCCCAGAACACAGAGGTCACATTGAGACCTAACAGGAAGTGGCCCGCCGCTCACTCAGTGGGGGTCCCCGGGCACCAACCAGGCCCAGCACTGGGCACTGAGGAAGCAGGCAGAGACCTGGCCCTCGAGACCACAGAGCACATGAGTTCACATGAGCACAAGGTCACACGTGTGGTCACAGGCACATGGTGCTTAAATGTGCACACGTGTGTGTACATGTGCACACGTGTGCTGTAAGTTAGAGTGTGGAGGGGTGAGAAACAGGAAAATGGACCCCAAACCACTTGCTGGATTCAGAGACACCTGCTGCTGGCTGTCCTGGGCACACCGAGCCCCAGCCTGGGAACCCAGAGCCATGGGCCCTGCAGGCAGGAAAGCAAGGCCACGGCCCCGAGGCCCTGTGGGACACATTCCTGGGACCTCCCTTAGGCTGCTCTGTGTCCAGCAGCCTTGTCAAAGGGCAGAGAGGAAACCACAGGGAAGGCCCCTCTGCAGCCCGGTGAGCCAGGATCGGCCAGCGAGCAAGGTCAGGGGTCCGTGGGACGACCTGGTCCTGAGTCTCCTCAGACAAGCCTGAGCCGGCCCAGCAGGGGTCCCAGCGCCGTGTGCTCCAGGGGACTCACAGACAGCCACCGCCTCGCGCCTCATGTCCAGCTTAAGAGCTCTGTGTATTAAGGGGTAAGTCAAAGCAGCGTTTCTGTCTGTCCTCGCGCCTACTTGACAGAACACTGGACGGCCGTGGCCAGCCCAGGCCACAGAGCGGCCCCTCTCCCGGCCTCCAGCAGCAGACGCTGCCAATCCACCGACACATCTCCATGGTGGAGTCCTGGGGACACCAGCCACTCAGCACCAGCCCAGGAGTGGCAAGCACAGAAGCCTCATCCTGACAGCTGGACCCCAAGACGGAGGGCGCCACAGTGGGCAGGTGTGGCTCTGTGTCCGGGCACCTGCAGTCCTGGGGTCAGCACTGCTACTACAGCTGCCCTGACCACAGCCTCACGCTGAGTGTGCAGTGCTTTGCCCCAAGAGGGAGGCTCTTGGCGCCATGTGCGAAGGGCTCGGCTCCGGAACCAGGTTGAACCAGGGAGCGCGGCCAGCAGCCAGCCCTGGCCAGCTCTGCGGGAGGCGGCTGTCCTTCCAGCCACCCAGGCTGTGCGCTTCCTGGTGTCTGGGGGGGCTCACTCCAGAGACCCAAGGCCCAGGGCAGGGGCTGCTGGGAGCAGACAAGGGACCCCGAAGGAGCCCAGCCGAGGGCCAGATCAGGCTGGGGCAGGCCAACATGAAACCAGCCACCCTGCAGGAGGGGGTGGCACTCCCCAGGCACCTCTGGCCAGCCAGGTGACAAGCAAAAGCCTCCTGGCTCAGGGCCAAGAACTCCTCCAAACGTAAATGTCAAAGGATGACATTTTCCCAACTTGTATTTCCTCTTTCCAGCCGCGTCCCAGTTGGCAGATGAATGAAGCAGCACAGGCCGCTCTCCCGCCTTCCCGTCCCTTCCTGTCCCTTCCCGTCCCTCCTGCCCCCACAGACAACCAGCTCAGTCAGCCGCCACCCACAGAGCCTCCGTGCCCTCGGAGAGCTCAGCGCCCGGGGACCCGCCTACACCCAGGGTCCCGCCTACACCGCAGGCTCCCAGAGTGGGCTCCTGGGCCTCCGCCCCACGCACAAGCGTCCGCCCGCCCTGCCTGCAACCGTGCCCACTGGCTATCACAGGAAAGAGGGGTGGACTGGGCAGCCCAGAAGCAGGGTGGCAGGCAGGTGGGGTGGAACTCTTGGTCCCTGCCCCACCCAGCACGGCCTCTTTGATCCCAGGCTCCCGGACTACAGCCCTTGCCTTCCCCACCCGGGCAGCAGCGGCTTTAGAAGGCAGACCCACCGCAGCCCAGCCTGCCAGACGTTCTGGGGCCCAGGGATCCGCATGTGGCCAAGGTCCCATGTGGCGGGATGTGTGCCCCTCTTGGGGACTGGGTCACGCAGATAATGCCACAAACTGGGTCAGGATCCAGAGGAGGGCCGGAACATGCCCAGCTTGTCTGCCTGTGGCCCCTGCAGACATGATACCCCAAGGGGATCACAAGACCAGGTCAGCGCTTCGGGCTGGAGGGCGAGACAGGTGCTCAGGGGTGACTCTGGTGAAGGGATGCGTCCGGAGGCAGGGCTAAAGGCCGGGGTCCCACAGAATGCCACCTCCAGTGAGGGCCTTGCCAAGCCCAGGGCTCAGGATGGGGCTCCAGACCCCGTCACTGGGGTCTCCCCTGCCAAGCCACAGATGGACGAGGCTTGTCCTGTGAGCCCCAAGCTAGGGAAGCACCCCTTACCCTGCCTCCAGCCTCACCATCCTGTCCAGGTAGAGAAGCCTGGGACACGTCCCCGGGGGCACGAAGACCCGGTAAACCCCTCCCCCAAGACAGAACCATCCCTCCTCCTGGCTGAAGGAGCAGGCGCCCACGGCTGACCTGCCGCCTGTCACTGCCCGGCCGTCCCTGAGCCTGACAGGAGCGCGCCCTGTGGCTGAAGCTCGGCCTGGTGTAACAGCAAGCAGAGGAACCGGGCACAGCCCCTGCTGCACCCAAGCCAGGAGCACGCAGTGCCCGCTGAAGTGCATCCGGTCTTCCCGCTGAGCGCCGGGTGGGGCTCGAGGGAGCAGTGGCCACACCTGTAATCCAGTGGCTCAGGAGGCTGAAGCAGGAGGATCACAAAATCAAAGCCAGCCTCGGCAACTTAGTGAGGCCCTGTCTCAAAATAAAATATAAACAAGGGCTGGGGACGTGGCTCAGCGGTTAAGTGCTGCTAGGTTCATTCCCTGAGAGGAGGAGGAAGAAGAAAAGAGGAAACCAAGAGAGGAAGAGGAGGTGGAGGAGGAGGAGAGATGAAGAGAGGAGAGGAGGAGGAGGAGGAAGGAGAGGAGGAGAGGAGGAGGAGGAGAAGGAGAAAGAGGAGGAGAGGAAGAAGAGAAGGAGGAGGCCGCTGTGTCAGCTCACTCTCCACCAACTCCAGAGCCCTGGAGGCAGGGCCCAGATAGTGGGGAGACGTGACCCAGTCTTGGTGTCATGGGGCACGCTGTCTCGGAAACTCTCAAGTGTTCCTGGGGCTGGGGTTTCGGCTCAGTGGTAGAACGCTTGCCTCACACATGCAAGACCCTGAGTTCGATCCTCAGCACCACATAAAAAAAAAATAAATAAGTGAAATACAAGTATTGTGTCCAACCACAATTGAAAAGTAAATAATTTTTAAACGTAATAAGTTGATTTATTATAGCACCATTCATGATTTCATTATTCTTTACCTGCTTATGCCTTTAGACTATAAGCTCTTTAATATAGATTTTACTTTTTAAATTTTTTACTTATACATGACAGCAGAAAATATTACAATTCTTATTATATAGAGAGAGCACAACGTTTCGTATCTCTGGTTGTATACACTATATTCACACCAGTTCGTGTCTTCATCCATGTACTTTGGATAATAATGATCATCACGTTCCACCATCATTGCTAACCCCCTGCCCCCTCCCTTCCCCTCCCACCCCTCTGCCCTATCTAGAGTTCCTCAGTTCCTCCCATGCTCCCCCTCCCTATCCCACTATGAGTCAGCCTCCTTATATCAGGGAAAACATTCGCCATTTGGGTTTTGGGGACTGGCTAACTTCACTCAGCATTATGTTCTCTAACTCCATCCATTTACCTGCAAATGCCATGATTTTGTTCTCTTTTATTGCTGAGTAATATTCCAGTGTGTATATATGCCACATTTTCTTTATCCATTCATCCACTGAAGGGCATCTAGGTTGGCTCCACAGTTTTGCTGTTGTGAACTGTGCTGCTGTAAACATTGAGTGGCTGGGTCCCTGTAGTGTGCTCTTTTTAAGTCCTTTGGGTATAGACTGAGGAGAGGGATAGCTGGGTCAGACGGTTAAAAAATAAATATTTTTTTTTTTTAAAAGTGTCCCTAAAGACAAGTGAGTGTCCGCCCTTGGGTGTGACCAATCTGGCTCCCCACAGCAGTGTCCATGTGCTTGAAAACTGGGCAGCCTCTGGACCGCCCAATGCCCGGGTGCAGGGGAGTCAAGAAGGGCAGACCCGCAGAGCAGCCTCGGGAGCCCCGAGCCATGGAGAGGAACTTACTGGTGCAAACATCGCCCGTGAAGAACGGCTGTGAACCACACGTGGCAGACACTATCCAATCTTTAAAAACACACGTTCCTTGACAGAGCCTGGCGGGCACCTCATTGCACACTCGCAGTCATCACCTCTGGGCACACGAAGCTCTTTCCCCAGCTACCTCTGCCCAGGCCACCCTGGCCCTGCGCTCCAGGATGCACACCCAACAAGCTCTCCTGTCAGTAACACAGGTCCAACAGGGGCCTGGCTCTGGGTCCCAAGGGGAAGCAGGACTCCTCACACTCTCCACGCCATGACCGCCACAGCCCAGAGCGCCCAGCGGCAGGCTCCCCGCTCAAGCTGCAGCCACCGAGGCCAACAAGGACCCTTACTCTTGGGAACCTGAGGAGTGGTCTCTCCAGGAGATGGCCCACCTGAAATGCCCAGCCCGTGAGGCCCTGCCATTTGACTGTGTGCCAACAGCCTGCCCACAGGAGTCACTGGACAAAAGTTGGGTAGGTAGACAGATGGTGAGTGGGCAGATGAGTGGGTGGACAGGTGGACAGATGGACAGATGCATGGTAGAAGTGGATGGATGTGAATAGGTAGGTGGGGAGACAGGTGGGTGAACAGGTCAGTGGGTGGGTGAAGATGGATAGTGGATAAGTAGACAGATGGTTAGGCAGCTGAGTGGATGGACTGATGGGTAAGTGGATGGACAGATGGACAGATGGCTGGATGGATGAATGAATCCACCCAGGTGGGTGGGTAGGTGGATGTATGGGTGGATGGGTAGATGGGAGGGTGGGTGGATGGATGGATAGGTAGGTGGGTGGGTGGGTGGATTGTTGGGGAGACGGATGGGTGGATGGTCAACAAGTGGATGGTGGGATGGTGGATAGATGGGTGGGTGATTAGATGGACGAGTTAATGGATACATGGGTGGTGGGTGGTGGGCAGATGAACAGATGGGTGGACAGGTGGAGGGATGGACAGGTGGGTGAGCATGAGTGGATGGACCAGTGCTGTCAGCAAAGGAGGCCCAAGGAGACCTGCCTCCCAATCTCACCTCCCAGTTTTCAGGATAGGAGGTGCCATACGCCGAGCACCTTCCATGTGCTAAGCACTGGGGTCAGTGTGATGACACCATTTCCTGTCTGTGGCCCTCTACTGGATGAAGAAACTGGGGACTAGAGAAAATAAGGATTTTGTCCCAGGCCACCCAGCAATGACCAGCTTGGGAATCACAATCGTGGCCAGACCTGTGCATCTGTCCCCAGCACCGGTGGCCCCAGGGACCCTGCTGTTGGCATCAGTCCTCTTCCTCTGGGCCCAGCTGAACCACATTTCCCAGGCTCTCTGAGGTCCACGCAGTAGACAGAGTGAAGTCACCTGAAGGTCTGGCTTGTGACACTTGCCCACCCTTAGGGTGGCCTCGAAAGCCTCGTGTTAGCTGGCAAAGCCGCACCAGCCCGGTCCCTGCAGGTCTGTGTGGAGCAGAGGCCACCTTGCGAGCCCTGGAGCGCGAAGCCGCCTCCCACAGCCGGCCATCTGCTGCAGCCCCAGCTTCCACGGGAACTCGGAAGGTGAACCCCGTGCCTGGGGGCTCAGCCAGGCCCCCGTGCTCAGGGGCTCAGCCAGGCCGTGGTCAGGGGCTCACCAGGCAGAAGTGATCCCGAACGACAAAGAGCTCCACCGCCCGAGTCAGGGGGTCCTCAGAAGGGAACTGGAGCCGGGCCTGCCTGCGGCTTCCCCTCACTGAGCCTGCACTGGGGACATGGGAGCCGTGCTGGTGTGTCACAGCCTGCTGGTCCTGCTTGCTCACACAGGCCACTCGATCAGAGTGCTAGCCCTAAGTCCTCGTCACACAGATCGATGAGCAGGAACTACACAGACCTGTCCGAGCGGCAGACCCTCCTGTCAGCCATCCCATGCATGGGACATGCACACAGGGCCACCGGCTCCCGGAGCTGCCCAGGAACTCACCTGCCCCCCAAGGGGGCCCACTGCCTACACTGCCGCAGGTTCTGGATCACCGTAAGTCCCGCCCAGCCCAGCCCAGGGAGATGTCTCCTCTTTACACATCAAAAGCAAAGTCAGGAGCAACACAAAACAGGCAGGGAGGACACTTCCCAGCCACCATGTCCTGCCACACGGTGGCACCGGCAGAGGGATGCCTCACAAGGGAGTCAGCAGGGCACAGAGGGTGGGCAGACCCTCAGCCCCAGCACAGCTGAGGGCAACACGAGAAAGGCCACTCACTCACACCAGGCAGCAGCCACGGAGGCTCGGGAGGAGGCCTGGACCAGAGGACCAGGGTGCAGAGGCTGTGGAGGAGGACAGGCGGCACCCTAGTCTAGGCCGCAGAGCCGCCCAAGGAGCCCGCAGCGCAACGTGGAAATGCCCAGCTCTAGACCAGCCCTGGCCCCCGATGGGTCTGCATGGAGACCCTCACAGGCGAGGGCCTGAGTCACCATCAGCACCCGGGAACCCAGCAGCCTTGCCTGTGCCCTGTAGGAGCTAGCTGTCTACTGGATGGACAGATGGATGGACTCTGCCTCTCCCAGGAAGAAGAGAAGACAGGGAAGGTGGCGTTGATGGCAGCCCCACCCCACACACAGCCCCCAACATGCCCTCAAGGGCTCCGCAGTGTGTCCCTCCTCCACAGCCCCCACCCAGAGCCAAGCTGCCCGCCCCTTCCCAACCTAGGCGGACCCTGCTGGGCCCCAGCTGGGGAATCCCTGCTCCCCTTTCCTCTGGGCGTCTGCCCCCCCACACACGGGAATGAGTGAGGGGACTTCAGTCTGGAAGGTTCTCCCAGCTCAGGTCACTTTCAGGACCACAGGCACGGCACTGAGAGCAGGCCTGAAGCCCAGGGGAGCCCCTCAGAGAGGGCCACAGCAGAAGCCCTGGGATGTCAGAGGTGTGACAGGGACCCCACCCAGGGACAGGGAGCAGGGCTGGTCATACCTGGCCTCGGCCCTCACAGGCCGGGCTGCCCACCACACTGAGCAGAGGTCGGCGAGCCCCCAGCTCCCTCCCCATTCCCGGCCCAGCACCCTGGCCTCCTCTCAGTCTCCACGACTACGACTACGCGGGGCTCAAAGCTTATCTTCCCTCCTCTCTGGCCTTCTGTGGGTGACCGGGGGGAGGAGAGGACAGTGGTGGCCCCTGCTCCCAGCAACTCCCTCCCCCACAGCCATTGCCCAGCTGCCCAAAGTGACAGCATTCCTCCTGGTGGAAGAAAAGCCAGACCAAGGGCAGGAAGTCTGGCTGGGCCACCTCAAGCACAAAGACACTCGTGTACCTCTCGGGAACCGGGAGAGAGGGGCCAGAGGGAAAAGCAGGCTGGCGGACTCCCGGAGCTGGGGACTGGCGATGACAGGAGCAGAGAGCCCCTTTCTGGGTGGCCGCTCCCATCAAGGGGTTGAGGGGAGCTGAGGCCGAGGCTCAGGATGGAGGCAGACGGGGTGGAGGTGGACAGAGGCACAGCCACACCCATCATTCCTAGGCCCCTGTGCACCAGGCCCGCCACAGAAACTATCCTCACTATCGAGGTGGTGAGCGAAATGTCCAAAGGCACGAACCAAGAAAACATCAGAGACCCAGGTTCAAGTCCAGAACTGGCCACCAACTCCACCACTCCCCTCTCTGGGCCCTGGCACCCACCTGTGGCCCAGGGAACCAGTCACACCTGAGACGGCTGCCTTGCCCCTGGACCGTGCCCGGCAGGCATCCCTGCTGGAGCAGGGCCACCCTGCACCTCCCACACACGCTCCCCACAGCCTCTCCGTCACAGAGAGGTGGCCTCCAAGAAGAGAGCTGCCCAGCTCCTGGACAGGAGCCCCTGAGAGTCCTCTGAGGGCGCTGAGCCTAACATCAGGACAAGCCCTGAGTCACAGGGCTGGGAAGGCCGCGCTACGTCACATCTGTTCCCGGTCAGGAAGCTGCCACAACTCGCCAGGGAAACCCAGAACCCTCAGGGGAAGGAGCTCCGACCCTCTGGTCCAGGCTCCCCTTCCCCGACCTGGCTGCATCAGGCGGGAAGCTGAGGCCAGGCCTCCCGCCTGCCGGGTCTCCGCCAGGTTTACCTCAACCCTCAAGACGCCCCGGGACAGCCGTGGTCCTCCCACCCTACAGAGGAGTCCCTGAGGCCCAGGGGCTGCTGCCTGACGACGGGGCCAAGGCAGTCCTGGGTGTCCACCTGCAGGCCCCAGCTCCTCCCTGCCCTGACCCGGAAGCCCTGCTCTCCTGACAGGCTGAAGGCAGCGGCTGGACAGCCTCAGCCTCGGGGCAGCACAGCAAGGCCGCCTCTGCAGTTCCAGGGCCAGAGACCCCCCGGCCATGGCGGGGCTCCCCGAACTGGCTGGGTGGGCACGTGCTCGCCCACTGTCACGGACTCTCCCTGGGCCCTCCGGGTCCCTGCCACAGCACAGGGCTGCCCTTCCCCTTGGCCACAGGAGGGGGCACAGGCAGACGGTCAGACAGTGAGACGGGGTCACACCCCAGGCGGCGCCCCAAGCCCAGGCTACAGACAGCAGCATCACATCCGTCCCGGGGTTGGAGGCGAGGCCACAGAGCCAGGCCTGGTTCCTCAGCCCAGAGGCAGGTGTCCAGCAGGGCAGGTGGGAGACGCCCAGGCAGCCCCAGGCTCAACGCCAACACGGGATCACAGGGCAGCGCTGGGCAGGGTGGGCTGCAGCCCTCACCTGACCCCCCAACTCCGCATGGTGTCTTGCCCTCTCCAGCCAGAAGGCCCACCCTGCTTTTCCCTGACCCATCTTTCCTCCCAGTGGCAGTCAGTGAAAAGGGACTGGACCGTGATGTCCCCACGGGTGGCTGCCACGTCACCCCAGCCCACCCCTGCCATACCCCACATCCCGCCCCAGCACTTGGTGGGGTAGGGACATCACCCCACTTTCCAGATGGAGAAGCTGAGGCCCAGAGTGGCCTCTCCTGCCAGGGCCAGCACTGCGGAGGCAGCTCAGGGTGGCGGCCCTGGCCAAGGCACCTCTGTGTTCCCACCAGGGATCCTTCCCGGCTGGAGCCCACGGCAGCATCCCGTGGGCCACCTGCAGGTCTGCAGGCAGAGCACCACCCAGCGGGGTCACCGCTGCCTGCTGGAGAGTGCCACGGACACACACCCACACACCGACACACACACACTGACACGGGCACACTCGGAATCACGAGCACGCAGGAATATACCCCCACACCCACCCACGTACACTCACACCCACTCACACCCACACACCATAGCACACACTCACTTGCTTACACACACGAACACACTCACATGACATACGCTCTGCACACTCACACGCTAGGCCACAAAGGCATCCAATGCTCACACCCGCCTCTGAGACAGAGGGGGCTAGAAAATGCATTCCAGCCGCGGACGCTGAGGCAGGAGGACCGCTCGCTGAAGGCAGCCCAGCAACCCAGCGAGACCTGCCTCAAAAAGAAATTTTTAAAAAGGGCTGAGGATGTGGCTCAGGCAGAAAGCTCCTATGTTCCATCTCCAGAGGCCCCAGAGGAGAGTATGGATCAGAAACGAGTCAGCCCTTAACGGAGGGGAGAGCCGAGCGGCGATGCCTGGGAGCACCTGCCAAGGAAGGACCCACGGTCCGGCTCGGGAGGAGCCTGCAGGCCCAGGCTGGGCAAGGAGGGCGGGTGGACAGCCGGCCAGGGGCGACTGATGACAGAGAGTCAAGGAAGGGGAAAAGCTGAGTCCAGACTGATCCGCACACACCACATGAACACGCTCAGTCACACGTACATAGTCACACACACACTCACACTCAAGCAGAGGGCACAGGGCACAGGCTCCCGCGGGAGCCCCAGTGCTCGGCTCTCCCGTGTGCCACCAGGGCAGGCCACTGTCAGCCACGGCCCACGCTGGGTTGGACCGTGTGCTCCAAAGCTCAGCTCCTCCTGGAACCTCGGGCTGGGGCCTCATCTGGAAATGGGGCTGCTCAAGATGTGACGAGGTGCGCCCAGGTGAGGTCACGCTGGGAAAGATCGACCCTTAACCCAGTGTGACCGCTGTCCTTCTAGGAGGAGGAGAGGCCGGGGACACAGGAGGAGAGAGTTGGGGACCGAGGGGGAGAGGCCGTGCACACCCTCAGGCCAAGGTATGCCTAGGGCCACCAGGAGCTGAAGAGGCAGGAGGATGCCCCTGAGGCCAAGGGAGGGAGCTGGTCCCCCGTGCCCTGATTTACGGTTCTCACCAGAACAAGTCCCTGCTTCTCGCGGCAGCCGGACCCCAGCACTTGGTTATGGCAGCCAGAGGACCCTCGCGCAAGGCTGCAGGTGGGTACGGTAAGCAGGTGGGCACCTGCTGCTATTCAGGGGACACACTTGGCCAGGGCACACGGTGACCAGCCACATAGGGGGACCAGGAGACATCATCTGAGCAGCCCTCAAGGGCCAGCAACACTCCACCAGGCCAAGGACACAGGCCTGGGACACACACTGCCCAGGAAGTGGCTTTAGCTCTCCCCGGGGGCCTGTGTCCTGCGTTCAGGACTGGACACACCCACCCTGCACTGGGCTCACAGTGGCCTTCCTTCCTGGGAAAGGATCACCTGGGCCCACCCTGGGCCTCACCCTGCTCGTGCCTGGGCCTGCAGGAGGCTCCCAGCCCACATAGGGCCCCTCGAGCCGCTGACCCCCCACACCTGCTCCTTCTATGCTGTTCGAACATTCGAAGGCAGTGCTGGCCACTGACCACGATGCCCTGCACAACATCGTGGGTGGCAGGCTCCACACAGGAGCAAAGACCCACTAAAGCCATCTACCCAACAACCCACCACTGCCCAGGTGAGGCAGTGAGGGGTACTCAAGGCCATGGGCGGCCCTGGGTGACCAGGGGCAGCGGGTCCTGCTGTGAGCCCCAGGCTCCTATGTAAGGACTCACAGGAGCACTGCAGGCGTGTGGGGACAAGAGCCACCAGGCACTCTGCCTGCCTGGCCAACAGCAGGATGCTCAGGGCCAGCCTCCAGGGGCACGGGCAGTGGCTGGGGGTAGCAAGCACCCACTGGGAGGTGGGCGATGAGCTGGTGGCCTCACTGCACAGGGATCCAATCAGGAGACCGCCTGGACCCTGGGCCACTCGGGGCACAGGGCACCCTCAGCTTCACCTGAGGCCTGCAGGTAACTGACGGTGCCCAGACTCTAGGCACCTGAGGCAGGGAGAAGGAATCCAGAAGGCAAGGTAAGCTTTAGAGCGCTAGCACCAAAACCAAAGCACGCCCACTCACACACACCACATGCACACGCTCAGTCACATGTACACACTCACACACACACTCACACACCCACACACTCACCCACACAAACATACCCACATGCACACGCTCGCCCATGCACATACATGCTCACCCCCACTCATGCTGGCCCCCACACACTCTCACACATACCCACATGCACACATACACTCTTGCCTATGTACACACACGCCCACTCTCCTACACACTCCACCCGCCCACACAGCCAGGCTCACTCACCCACACATGCACACTTAGACACACACAGGCTCACATACACCTGCTCAATGAAGCTGCCCAGGTGAGGAGTGCACCAATGCACACAGTCATTGATTGTGCACCACCTGCACGCCTGCCCCACGCTCTGCCGCACCTGTACAGGTGCCGTGTCCCCCTCCAGGAGCGCCTATCCCCACCTCCTGGCTGGACACCCAACTCCAAAGCACAGCTCAGAGATCGCCCCTCACAGCCTTCCCCGCACGTCCTCGGCCCCACACACGGTCCCTGACTCTGGGCAGCTGCCACTGGAAGGTGAGGCAGGGACTCTGGGGTGAAGGCAGCAGCCAGGGCCAGCTCCCAGGAGTGCAGACCTGCGAGCGCTCTTCAAGTTACACTGGACGGTGGTGGCTCCCCGTGTGGGGGAACATCCACCAAAGTGTGCTTTGTGAAAACCGTTGGTCTTATATCAAGACGCCAGGGTCACTACTCAGCTTTACACTCAGAACGCAGACCCACCCGCAGCTCAAGGGGGGCATCCGGGGCAGACCGGGACATGGGGGGAGCACAGACGGGCGGGGACCAGGGGGCCCTCAGCCTGACTCCAGGCCCGGCTCCGGGCAGCGTGGCCCCAGCAGTTATCTGAGCAGCCACGTCCAGCTGGAGCGGGGACGCTCGAGCCACACCAGCTGGCAGGCACAGCCCACCCTGCGCCCCCGGCGACTGCAAGGCCTGGATGCTCAGGAGTCCCCGTCGCATCAATGAGCAGCTGCAGCCTGAGAGGCCGTTCTCGGAGGTCTTTAATTCCAAGCACGTGGGAGGCCCGGCAGTGGCCAGCGCTTCCTGCAGGCCACCACGTGTCACACTGGCGCTTCTGAGTACAATCGCCACCAGATGACCTCAGTGCACCTTTGCACAGGCCTCACACGTTCCAGACAAGACCCGTTCCCAGGCTACCCTCCTCCTCCTGAGGTGTGGCCCCCGCCCCACCTCCCCGCGGCCATCTCCTGGCTCTGGAATGAACTGGCCCTTTCTTAGCCCGGAGCGAGTGATGACCTGGAGCCGAGAGTGGAGGCCCAGCTCAGTGACTGATCTCAAAGACCCCTGGTGCTAGAACCGCCCGTCACCAAGCTCAGGCCAGCTCTCCAACAGGAGGAACCACGGACACCCGACTCAGCCTCTGCTGAGGTGGCCCATGTGTGACGCCAAACTCGTGTCCAAAGCTCAGGTCCCAGTACTCAGCCACCTTCTGGGGCCACCCCGAGGGAGCTGGGCTGGGCCGCGAGTCTAAACGTGCGTGATCTTGAACAGGCCATGCAGGTGAGCCGGTCCCACCTTGCTAACCAGGTGAGAGGGGACCGGCCTGCTGGGGGGAGGGGACAGAGCCAGAGGGGGAGCAGGACCTGAACCACCACCCACCGGATACCCAGATCCAAGGCAGCCACGCAGCTTCCTGCAGCAGGAGCAGGTCAGTCCCGGGCAGGGACCCTGGAAGGCACCTGGAGGCCTGGGTCTTGTCTCCCACGTGTCCCCCCCACCGGGCCCAGAGGCATCTGAGCAGGAGCCACAAGACTCCGTCCTGAAGGAGGTGGGGTCTTGGGGCCTGTCATGAGCCATGAAGCAGGGGGCAAGGGGGCGACCGTGAACCCACTCGGTGGTGGTGGAAACAGGTTCCGGAGAGTCAGGTAACCCGGGCAAGCGCCCAGCTAGGACACAAACCAGCTGTCTGAGGCCATGGTCTGAGCTCTGGCCAGAAGCCAGCTCCGGCAGGGCCCCAGATCCTGGGGCAGCCCTAGGCAGGTGGCAACACACACCATGTCCTCGACCCTCTGTGCCCAACCATGTTGGGGCTGTGTTGTGCCTCTGTCTGGGGGGTACAAATCCCAAGACCTAAGACAGGCCAAGGAAAGCAAGAGGAGGGCATTGTCTACACTGTCAGTCACCTCTGCCAGCACCCACTTCCAGACCAGCCACAGAGGGTCCCTCCACACAGGGCAGAGCCCAGGACCAGGAGGCTCTGAGTTCTCCCAGCACAGAGCCTGTTCCCTCCACACACACCCCATGAGACCCACAGAAATCACAGAGCCCGGCCCTGGCTTGGAGAAGGTGGTCAGCAGGGTGCCGTCAATCTTCCTAGAGTGCAGAGGCAGGGCGGGACTTACCATGTCACAGAGAGCCAGCTCCCACACTGCACAAGGCAGGTACAAAGGACCTGGGGTCCATCATCCTCATCCTCCTCCTCCTCCTCCTCCTCCTCAGCAGTAGGGTGACTCCTGAGGGGTGCTCACCCTGAGAGGGGTCCTTGGGGCCCAGGCACTCACCGCGTCTCGTCCCCTCTCTGGCAGGGTGGAGCAAGGGCCATCTGTGAGGCCCATCTGCAGGAAGGACCTCTCCTCCAGTGCCCCCAGGGATTCTCAGCAGAAACTAACAACCTTGAAGCGTAAATAACACAGCCCAGGACAGGATGGGGCAGGGCCCCTGGCTCAGCCTCAGCTGCTCTGAGCCACCTCCTGCGGCTCCAGGAGGGGAGCCCGGCAGAGGCCAGGATCCCAAGAGGCACTGGACCCAGGATTCTCTGCACCCGAGATCCACCTCAGCAACTGCCCCCCGCTGCCTGGACCCCTTCCTTCTGCCCACCACGCACACACCTATCCGGGCTTCACAGCAACGCCCCAAGACCCCACGGAGACCCAGACACGCGCACCCAGGACGTCAGGGCTGGGGGTTGGAGGGTGGTGGCCAGGCCAGAGACCAGTGACAGTGACTCCCCACGGTCTCCACAGCTGCTCCTCCTGCCTGCTACTCGGGTTCTCAGTACGCCCTGTTGGCACTGGGGGTGGGATAAGCCCACTAAGAGCTGGGGAGGCAGTAGCCTCAGGGGGGCGCCACTGCCAACTCACAATGGGCAAGGGTGACAGAGCCAGGGAGGTCCTGGGGCTCACTGCCTGTCCCCAGCTCACTGCCCTCCCCCATCACCCGAGGACCTCCACCTGCCAGGCCAGGCCTCCAGAGCAGAAGACGGGGAGGAATGGAACCCAGAGTGGCCCTGCACACCCACAGCGGGGCTGGAGCCGCACCGCCCCCTGCAGAGGTCAGCTGAGGACAGGCATCCTCACCTCACAGCGGCCAGGGTGAAGGCCGAGGGGGACGGTGTCTCCCAGAGGAGCCCAGCACCTGCTCGACCTGGCTCTGCCTCCTGCAGCCACGTGACCAGCCCAGGCAGCAGAGCCCTCTGCTCGTGGGGTCTCCACCAGGGATGGTGGGCACACCATGGAGCCTCCAGGAAACAGAAACGGCCAGACGCCCAGCCTGCCCCCGGCCTGATGGAGCGTCTCGCCCTCGGGTCAGAAGGCACCTGCATGAACCACTCTGCGGGAGGACGGGTCCTGATGCCTATCAGGACAGGGACGGCCTAAGGACAGCCTGCTCAGGAAAAGCCAGGCCCAGGAATAGGGCCGACCTGGCCACACCATGCAAGGTCCCCAGAGGAGGCAAATGTGGAGGCCGAAGGCAGGAGGTGGATGCCAGGGCAGTGGGCAGGGGCAGCTGGGGTTGAGGAACAGGGCTTTGGTTGTGCAAGATGCCAGCTCTGTGGGTGTACGGTGGGCGTGCACACCAGGTGTGCGTAATGACCACTGGACGGTGCACTCACACCTGCCTAAGACGGCTCCTTCTGTGTTATGTACCCTCACCACAACCAGGAAAAGAGCCCCTGCCCCAGGGCTTCGGGGGACACACGCCTGAACCCAGGGTTAGCACTCTCGAAACAAAGTCCAGGGACCCAAGTTCCCCGCCTCAGAGGATCAGGTGCGTCTCCCCACGCAGGCCCTGGGTCACCCTGGTTTCCATAGAAACCATTGCACCCAGGACAAAAGTCACACTGTCCATGGAGCAGCTTGGGGACAGCGTCCTGGCTTTGACTTCCGCAGTCCTGGCCTACTACAGGTGACACCAGCATGAGTGGGAAGTGTCAGAGCTAAGCAAACACGGGGAACTCGTGCCACAGCAGCACGGGCCTGAGTGAGCCGGGGGCATCCCCGAGGCAGTTCCCGGGCCAGGGCAGCTACGGGCAGCAAGACAGACCACAGCAAGACACCCTGATGTCCCCCTGCAAGAAATAAGTGTGCCCGTCCCAAGTGGAGGAGCAGGGCCGCGGGGTGGCTGGGTATCCTGGGAGCAGCAGCAGGAAGGACATGGCAGGACTCTACCGCGCCACCTGTGTTGGCTCCAGGGGCCAGATCTCACCTCCCACACTGCCAGGGGGCAGCCCGAGACAGGACAGAGTGAGCCAGGGGACAGGCCCTGAGCCGCCGAGGTCTCGGCCCACCGTCCGCTCGTCAGTCCTCTATCTGGGCGACGGAGGCCCAAGGTGCGGAGCCTTGCACTCAGCCAGCCACAGGAGCAGCCTGGTGAGGCCCTGGACCCGGGCAAGGAGCCCCCACGGCAGGCCTCGGTTCCTCTCTGAACAGTACAGGACAGCAGTGCCCACTCCAAGGGGTGGAGGGCCCAGGCCAGCTGTTCCGGGGAGCATGTGGAGCTCTGGGGGTGCTGCACCAGCTTCCAGACCCCAGCCTGGGGCTGCTCCCTGATACCCCAGCACCATCCTGAGACACCCCAGCTGCAGGCTGGCACCCCGCGCCCATGTCCAGCTGGGAACAGACAGGGCCAGGAGGTGGGGGCAGCGGTTGTGCCTGGTGGGCTTGTCACTTCCTGCAGATGGTGGAGGCACAGTCACGAGGCCAGCACCTGCCTCCACAAACACCCGAGAGTGCCATGGGCTCCGAGGAAGTCCCCAGGTGTCCAGGGACGCCTACTTGTGATAAGCTCTCTCTCCTGCTCCCCCTGCCAGCCCTGCCCTGGTGTCCCCATGTGATGGCCCTTAGAACAGGCCAGGGCCGCTCGGCATCCATGGAGGGACGGCTCCAGGCTAAACCAGCGGTGCCCATGAATAACACAGGGCCCCTCGGGCACTCCTGGAATGACCCCACAGGGAGCATCTCCGCGGTGGCAGGAGCCGCATCCTGGCTGGGGAACGGGGCCCAGGTTAGTTAGCGAAGCTGGCGCAACACGGGAGGGTGAGGGCCGGGCGTGAAGGGCGACCCTGAGGGGTGGCTCAGCACGGGAGCAGGCTCTGCTCCAGGCAGGTCACATGGCGCCGGCCGCGGTGTCCATGGGGCACAGTCTGCTCCTAGACTCTCCGGCCCCCGAACCCTGGGCAGTGATGGACCCTGGCAGGACCAGAGGCGACTCTTCCAGGAGCCCTGAGCCCCGACAGACGAGCCCGACAGGCTCACCCAGGGCTCACGGGCCTCGTGCCACGAATCCATCCAGGTGTGGCCCGCAGAGCAGTGCCAACTCCTCACACTGCCCAGTGCCACGGAGGACTGGCCACCACAGAGGCCAAGGAAAGGGGAGGGAGGAGTCTGGTGCCAGGCAAGAGGGCTGACCCCAGCCTGGTGCCGCAGAAATAAGACCCAGCCCAGCACCACCCCTCAGTGAGCAGAGGAGCAGCAGGGACAGCTTGGGTGCTGAAGCAGAGGGAGAAGGGGATGCAGAGGAGGGTGGGGAGGAGCAGAGGGTGAAGGGGGAGCACGAGAGGGAGGGGGAGCAAAGGGGTGGAGAGGAGCAGAGGGGGGTGTGGAGGGGAGCAGAGAGGGGTGTGGAGGAGCATGGGGAGGGAGAGGAGGATCAGAGGGAGGTGGGGAGAATCAGAGGGAGATGGGAGGAGCAGAGGGAGTGGGGAGGAGCAGAGGGAGGGAGGTGGGGAGGAGCAGAGGGGGAGGAGCACGAGAAGGGACCGTGAGGGAGGGGAGGAGCAGGGGCATGAGGGAGGGGTGCAGAAGAAGGAGCTTACAGGGGAGCACCAGGAGGATGGAGGGCAGGGCTCAGCCCAGGACCTGCCCACACCTGGCCCAGGTGTGAACTACCAGGCTGCGTGGTCTGGATCAGGCCATCCCAGCTCACAAATGGGGCAAGTGGCTTGTGGTCCATGTTCTCTGAAATGTGGGGCTGGGGGCGCGTGGGAAGGGACACCCTTCAGGCCCTCTCCAGGCACACACACAGCCATCTGTGACATTCTCAGGGTCACACAGCCAGTTGGTCCCTGGAGGCAGCAAAAGTAAGTCCAGGGTGACCCTAGTGCCTGGCCGAAGGCAGCAGTGCTGGTCCTGTCTGGACCCTGTGGAACCCACAGTGAATCCAGGGCAGTGGCATCAATGCAGACAGGCCACCACTGGGACACAGAGGGCAGGCTGAGCTGCGGAGGAGGATGGAGGAAGCACAGGGTGAGTCCAGGGAGGCCGCTCCTGGGCCCCTGGAGGAGAGGCGTGGGCAGGGCAGGCCGCAGCAGTGGAGTGTAAGTTCTAAGGAGAAAAAAAATGAGCAGCGTGCCCCAGGGTGACATAGCCAGAGCCGGTCACAGCCCCCCACCCCGGGGCTCTGGAACCCACCCCCCGGGTTACACTGCAGACAACTTGGGAAGCACTAGCCCCTGCCCACAGCTGGAGAATGGGCCTGCAGGGCAGTGGCTGTAGCCCCCAGGGAGCCCCTCCCCTCCAGATCCCCAGCCGCTCCCCACACACACCTGCGCCAGGTGTCTGCAGCTGTGAAGGCACCCAGACGGTGACTGGCCACAGGGACAGGGCGCAGGAGGCGAGAGGGCCTGCAGAGGGGGCCATGTGCTGGGAACAACCGGCCCCCGGGATTCCAGCCTTGCAGGCCTGGAGCGGCCAGCCCTTGAGGTGACAGCCAGCGACACAGACCCAGGTGGCAGCCATAGGCTCAAGCACCCGGCCTCAGCCTCACTGGGAGCTGGACACTCCCGAGGGCCTCGCCCGCCCTGGCCAGGGCTCCTGTGTGCCTCTGCTCCACGTGAGGGAAGCTGGGGCTCAGGGGAGGGAGGGAGCGCCCGGCCCCTGGTCACCCACTAGGAAGCACGGCGTCCACACCCAACCCACAGGTGCCACCCAGTGATGGGAACTGGGGTGACAGAGCACAGCCCAGCACCTCGGCCCCACTGCCCGTCAGGATTCCGGAAGCTGGCCGAGGGAGGCCCTGGAGAGCAACTCCAGCCCTCAACGTGCCGGTGGCCCCGGCCCCTGCCACGCCGCAGCTTTCAGTCTCAAGGGAGGGCAGGTGGGCTGGGGACACAGCACACCACACCCAGCCAGCAGGGGCCGAGGACCCAACGTGGCCTCAGCCAGGCTGGAAGATCTGATGGAGAAGGACAACGAGGCTCTCCCAGGAAGGAGGAAGCTAGAGGGGCAGCGGGCAGCCCTGCCACTGGAGCATGTGCCCAGGCACCAGGGCCTCAGCCCACTCACACCAGGCCGCCGGGAAATCGGCCCTTGCACAGGAGGGCTCCCGGCCTCACGCCCTTCTCTGCCCAGGGAAGCCTGAGGGACAAGGCCCCGGCCAGCGAGACGGGCAGGACAAGCCAAACAAGACACGCAGGCCACAGGAGGCAGGTCAAGGAGGTGGGGAGGCCAGCAGCCAAGGCAGGGGCTCCTGCAGGCAGATTCTTCACCCTGAGACCTGAGGGAGGTCCCCGGCCTCTCCCCAGGCCCCAACACAGCCTGGAGGCCCAGACCCGTGCCCACCCCAGGCACCCCAAAAAAGCAGTCCCTGGCCTGGGGTCCCAGAGGAGATGGGCCCTGCCACCCACGGGGCCTCCAGGGACACAGGTGCAGGCCGCTACCCTGGCCCCCAAGACAAAGAATGAGAGACCCCAAGGCCAAGACAGAAAGCCGAGGCCACGGGGTCACAGCTGTCAGATGGGCAGGCACGTGAGACTGGCCACGCTCTCCCTGCCCCCCGCCCACAGCTGAGCCAGCCTCACCTACAGTCCAGCCAGGGGTCCCACCCCCTGCCCCACAGCTGCAGGGGGCAGGCTCAGGGGTGTCTGGGTCCATGAGTTCCAAAATGGAGCCACCCACGTGCCCTCCTCTGCCTCATCTGATAAAGCCAAACGGGATTTCTGTCGCCCGAGGTCAGGACAAAGCCAGACTGTGCCCACTCACGAGCCAACATGTCTGTTCAGTCAAGGTCAGGACAAAGCCAGACTGTGCCCACTCAAAGGCCAACATGTCTGTTCAGTCAACACGGGAGCAGAGGACACAGGCACTAACGGGATGAGGAGCAAAGACGTCCCCTCCCGGGTGCCAGGGTGCCCTCTGCCCCTAACTCCAGGGAGCACCGTCTGCCAACTGAACTCCTCTGCAGGAAGGTCCGGCCTTGTGCCCAGAGGAAGGGGGAAGGCAGAGGGGCAGGGCCACTGGTCAGCCGGAAGGGCGAGGCTGGAGCACAGGCCGCCGAGGGCTTCTGCCAGGAAAACCCACACCCACCTTCCTCCCTGGGAACTCCGAGCCGCTGCAGCGCACTTGGCCTGCAGAGGTGGGCCTTCCAGGGACTGGGAGGCACCAGGAGCAAACTGGCTCTCCCAGCAGCCCCCAGAGCCAGCAGATGACCAGGAGGCTGCCAGAGGTCACGTCCAGGGTTGTTCCCACAGCCCCAGCCCCTCAACAGAAAGAGCCTCTAGAATCATCTACTGTTAAAAACAAGTTCTCCCAGAAAAGAGCCCAGGGTGCCGGCTGTCCATCCTGCAACTCGACTGGGCATCTCCTCACTGACCCTAGAAGAAGCAGGCTCTGTCCCCTGCACAGCTGGACACTGGGCACAGCCACACATTCTCAGAGACTCCTCCATGGGAGACAGGGTCATGTTCTCCCTGCATCTGGGCTGGGCAGGCTCTGGCCAGGGGAGAAAGGCCCAAGTGACCCCACAGCAGCTCCAGCCTGCAGTGGCTGGCTAGAAGCTCCGGACTTAGTCCCTCAGGACCTGCACACTGGGCCAAAGCCAGGAGAGGTCCGCCCCCCTCACTGTCAAGGCCGGTGGACCCCCAGGGGCCCCCACCAGCCGTGGGCAAAGGTGGACTCTGCCAGGGACTGGACTGTCTGGGCCTTGTGGGCATCTCCCGTGGTCCCGTCACCAGGCCCTTCTCTGAACATGGAGAGCTCCGCCATCCCAGCTCTGCCTTCCACCTCTGCCCAGCCACAGGATGGGGGCCACCACTCTGCCCCAGGGACCACAGGGGCAGGGTCAAAGTGCCCCATCCACCGCTTTGTAAAGAACTCTCTGAACTTCCTAGAGCCCCAGCTCCTGTGGGTCAGCACAGAACCCCCCACACACACACTGGGGGCCGGGGGACACACGCAGTTCAGGCAGGACATGGGAAAGCCCAGCCTTGGACCCAGAGAGACCTGACTCAGGGCCAGCCCATCAGCTCCTGCCTTCATGTGCAATGACTGACCTCAAGTCTCGACTTCCACACCTGTAAAATGGGGTGGAGACAGGCATCCCCCAGGTGGTGAGGCTCACAGGAAAGGACCCCAAGCAACCTCAGGAGCCCGGCTCTGCGACGCCCAGCTGCTGCACGCCTCTGATCAGACTGCTCCCACGCCCCGGCCGTGGTGGGGTCGTCACACATCAAGGTGCGTGGGCTGCAGCGAGCCCTTGTCCAGTTCCTCCAGAGGCCACAGAAGTGCTGCGCCCACTGGCCCCATGCAGTCCCCAGCAGCCACCTGGGATCGGCCAACTGAGCCTGAAGAGCAGCCATAACCTGGCTGCCCACGTTCAGGTGAAGGTGTGCAACTTCTGGAACAGAAGAGGGGGATGCTTGGGGCTGAACTGCATGCACCCTACCCCCAGAAAAGGCAGGAGTGCTGAGCCCTAAGGCTCAGGCTACGACTTATTTGAGGCTGGATCTCTACGGACGTGACCACCTGGAGCAGACACGGTGACCCTGTGCCTGGTGGGGAGCCTGGCAAGACAGGTGCACTGCCGGGACAGGTGCGCGAACCTCTGCTCCAGAACAGCCACCCCACCCTCTGGCACCTGGGGAGGGCCCTGGTTCTGCTGGGCACAGAACACCTGCAGGACGCAGGCCCTGGGGTCAACGCGTGGGCAGTCCCTTCCACCCTCCTGTCCTTCAGGTCCCGCCCTCTGACCCTGGCTGGGCCCTGGGCCCACCTTCATGAGGATCCCTCCGCTCTGTAAGGGCACAGCCAAACCCGCCTGGTCCCCCAGCACCCCCACTGTGCCTGGGCTGGGCACCCAGCTAATCCTCAATGGACAGGCCAGTGAGACAAAGCAGCCACACACCTGCACGTCCGAGCACCCTGCACACCCACCCCTTCCAGGCCGCCACAGCCACGTCCAACACGGCTCTCCCGGGTCTGTGTCCTCAGAGTCCTACGGGATTCAAGCCAGGAAGCACCTGGAACGGCTCCCGTCCACACCCCAAAACCCCTCCAGCGTCCGTGCACAGGTGGCAGACACCCTGGCAGGAGAGCAGCCCCTGCGAACGCCCAGTGCCCGGCACCACAGCCAGCCAGCTCTACAGGAAGGAGCTCCTGCTCCCGTGTCCATCACCACAAATGACCCCAAGGCCTGGCCCAGCTGTAGCACCCATAGGCACAGAACACATGCTGGGCACAGCCCCACCCCACCACCCTGCATCCAACTGTCGCTGCGTCCACCCAGGAGGGACGAGGTCACTGCCATGCACCTACCCAGGAGAAACGAGGTCACTGCCATATATCCAGGCAGGAAGGCCGAGGTCACTGCCATTCCTAGGTGAGGCACAGGCAGGCAGCTGGGGTTCAAGGCCAGCTTCTCACTGGCCCAAGCACACTGTGCAGGGAACCAGGCCGTGCAGGGATCGCGCCAAGCTGACATGGGGCTGGGTGGAAGCTTTGTCAGAATCAAAACTGACTCGGGCGTGGGGAGGGCGCCGGCGTTTCCCAGACCCCATCGTCGTACTGTCAATCAACTTCCAGCCTCCGCTTGGCGTGGGCCGCGCCAGCCTCTGTGGATAAGTGCAAACCTAATGGGTTTTGAAACAACCAGGCTGGGAGTGACAAAGAGGGTGACAGTCACCAGGCTGTCCCCATGGCACAAGCCCAAGCAGCAGTGGGAAGCCTGAGGGGCATGGCAGAGGGCGGCGGAGGGCGGCGGAGGACAGGCAGAGGGCCATCAGTCCCTGGCCGCCAGCCACCCCTTCTCACCAGTGTCGTCCTACAGGAAATGGACAGGGAGGAGGGCCACCAGTCCAGAGCAGGAAAAGGCGGAGGACAAACGCCCTGAAACAGGAGGCACCCTCAGCAGTGCCACACCCCCGGGCAGGCGAGGGGTGCCCAGCCCGTGCCCCATGGGCCCGTGGCCACTGCTTCTACCCACAGACCCTGTGGGCCTGTGCCAGCACTCACGCCTGCCCTCAAACCTCCCCTCACTCCTCAGACCTGCCCCCCCAGACCCACCCCTGGGCCTACCCCAGCAGGTCCCGGTCCCTCCTGGCACCACCCAGGAAACCAGGACACAGCACTGCCCCGACTGTGGTCACCATCACCCCCACGCACGAGCTTCCTGCCTGCCCTGCAGGACATAGCCAGCCACTGCGTGGGGGAGCCACAGGCTCAGGTCAGGAGGAGGCCGCCTGGAGGACTTTCCCTTCCCTCCCATGGGGTCTGGAGCTGGCTTTCTGAGAGGGGTCCTGCTGCACAGGGCCCACCCTAAGGGGGACAGCAGGAAACGCAGCAAAGCAGAGGACACTGACGGACGGAGCCTGCTGTGGACGCAGGACCTCGGAAGGACGAGGGACCAGGAACGTGGCCTTTCTCTTTTGGGGGAAGCACAGAGCCCAGCGTGGAGCACAGTCTCTGGCCCAGGGTCCAGGAGTAGGTGTCCCTGTCCTTCCAGAGTCATCGCTGATACCCTGCAACTTTATAAAGCGCACCCGAGGGTCGTCTGCAACCCTCCGCACAGGCAGGCAGGGCGCCAACCGGGGAATTAGAGGGCAGGGCACCGCCCCCAGGAGCCACCCCACCGGCACGCCCCATTAGCCAGGCACCGCACGAGGCCCCCAGCACTTCCCCAGGGACGAGAGCCGGGCGGGGCGGANGGCGGGGCGGAGGGAGCAGGAGGGGCCACGCAGGGCCCTGCCAAGTACAGTGCCAGAGACACAGCAGAGGTCACCTGCCCCTGAGGAACAGCCTGCTCCCAGCTCTGTCCCCACATCAATGACAGCAGCAGAAATGCCAAGTCTGTGACATCTGTACTTAAGACCTTCATGGAAAAGTCCCGATCCTTAGAACCCAGCGACCCAGGAAGACCAGGAAGGCAAGGACAATAGGCCCCTAGGGACAGCGGGCAGGGCTGCTCGGTCCCCTTTCTCTGGGGCAGCATGTGCAGGAGCCAGGTGGTGGGAGCAGGTCTCTCAGCAGCCCCTTCTGATGTGCCCAGACCTCACAGGCCTGTGAGCAGCATGAGGAGGGCACAGGGGGCAGCCCTGCAGGGCGTGCAAAGGAGTCCCACCCGAGACCCCCAGCACACACCCAGCATCCCGAGGGGAGGGGGCTCCAGGCAGAATGAGAATAGGTGTGACCTCAAGAACCCGGACTCAAAGAAACTCACTCTCGGTTACAAAAGAGCAAAGTCCTGGGCTGGGGATGTGGCTCAAGCAGTAGTGCGCTGGCCTGGCATGCGTGCGGCCCGGGTTCGATCCTCAGCACCACATACAAAGATGCTGTGTCTGCCGATAACTAAAAAAAAATAAAAAAAAAAAAAAAAAAAAAAGAGCAAAGTCCAGCCCACGTCCAGGCCCCTCAGCTGTCCGTGTGCCAGACGGACTGGGCCAGTGCCTTCCTCCCAGAGAGCGGCCTGTGGAGACGGCCCTGAGTCTGCCTGACAAACCAGCTCCCGCTTGCAGCTGGGTGGGCCCAGGTGCCTGTCGCCTCCTCCAGGAGCCCCGCCGCGGTTCAAACTCACTTCCTGCACACCCGCGGGAGCTGACAAGCTCTGGGGCCTCGGTTCCCCCCTGCAGGATGGCCAGTGCAGGCCAGCTGCTGCCACCAGCCCTGCCAGGTCTGCAGACACCGTCACCACGGGGCCCTAGGGAGCTGGAGCAGGCCTTAGATCAGTGCCCGGCTCCCACGCCCGGCCGAGCTGCCCCCGGCTTTCAACCTCCAGCCAGCGCTGCAGACCAGACCCAGGCGGAGGACACCCAAGGGGGGCCGGAGGCTACACCAGCCCCACCCTCCAAAGGCACCGAGGACGGTACTTCCGCTTGCCAAGATCTCTTAAATCCCAAACACAGACTCTGAATTCTCTGTGTTCACCACCAGGGATGAGCCTACTGACACCCTNGTGAAGGTGTGCAACTTCTGGAACAGAAGAGGGGGATGCTTGGGGCTGAACTGCATGCACCCTACCCCCAGAAAAGGCAGGAGTGCTGAGCCCTAAGGCTCAGGCTACGACTTATTTGAGGCTGGATCTCTACGGACGTGACCACCTGGAGCAGACACGGTGACCCTGTGCCTGGTGGGGAGCCTGGCAAGAGCGAGGCCGTCCTGACGCATCTGTTTGATTACAGGTCCCTGCAGCAGTGGGGCAGGCAGGAGACCATGGTCACCTGCTGTCCCAGCCCTGGGTGGTCTCTGCCACCTCAGCGTTTACTCAGAGGAACGTGCCCATGTGCTCCCTGGGGACTGGAAGTGCCATGCTAATAAAGGACAGCAGGCCACTGGGGACACCTGTGCCCTAGCCCCAGAGCAGCTGTCAGGAGGCCTTCGGGTGGCGGCGGCAACGTGGGGCTCTGTGCCTCCGAGATGTGGCTGGTGCCACTGGGGGACTGAGCGCCCTGCTGCGTGTGACGTCCTAACAGCGTGTTCAGGTCTGACCCACACGAGGTAAGCGCGTGTGTGGAGTGTGCCAGGGGCCACTCTGACGTGCGCCAGGTTTGCACCAGGCACCCAGACGCTGTGAACAGCGAAATCCCTAAAGTCCCCAAAACAACAATCCTGAAAGTATAATTCTGGAAAAAACTTTTTTTTGGCTTTCTTTGGTGCTGCTGGGGACTGAGCCCAGGGCCTCCGGCACGCTAGCAGGTGCTCCCCTGAGCTATGCCCAGCCCTAGAAAAATGATTTAAAAACACATTCGAAGGGCATTCCCCTGTGTTTTTTAAAGGGCACTAATTGGAGAAACACTAAAGCTCGACAGAACAGTTCCCAGGCCCCTTCCCATAGCAACCCAGGAAACAGCCCTGAAATTTGTGCAAGCATGGACTCGCAGGACTCCCTATGACAGTGACCCAGGTGGGACAGCTAGGAGCAGCCCAACTGCACTTAGAGAAACAGGGCAGGACAGAAGGCACAGAGCACGTCACTGCAGCTGGCAACCCTGGTACTGAGCTCAGCCAAAAGACAGTGACAGACACCAGAGTTTTCTAATGAGACCCAAAGCCATGGCAGGCACCAGCGCAGGCCAGCCCCAGAGCTGAGACCCTGAAATGTGATCCTCCGCCAAAGCAGGTGAGCGGGAAGGAGGCTTCGTTTATGAAGTAGTTTCCACGTGTCTATGCTCCCACCAGAGTCAACGTGGCAGTCCACTCTCATGGTGTCAAATTTGCAAAAGAAGAAGAAGAAATGCATAAAATGAATCAGAACTCTCAAAGTCTCTACACAGCTGGTGCTTACAGGATTGAGCAGTTGTGGAAACGAAGCCCACGGCCAGGCGAGTTGCTCGCCACAGCACCAACAGTGGGACTGCGGCTTTGAAAACACTAAGAAAATTGAAAACACGGAGAAGTGCGGTACACGGACAATGTGGACAGCTGGGTGGCCCCCTCTTTCCTGAGCTTTCTGAAGCCCTGCTGGTGACCGCAGCTGCTCTTCCTGGGCTCAGCTGTTCCAAGGACATGCAGGTTCTGCTGTCCCTGGGCAGCTCCTGGCGACCTATCCTCCCAGGCCTCTGTGCCCCCTGGGTGCAGGAAGCCCGCTGTCAAGCCTCACTGCGCACCTGGCCTTGGCAGAACCCACCAGGATGGAACGGCTGCAGGCATCGGGCATCCTCATCGCCACCCTCAAACCTGCCAGGAGCCCCCAGCTTCCCCAGGGCGGGGCTATAACTCCTGAGAAGCTCCTGGACCCACTCAGCTGGAAGGGGTGGGGCCGGCAGAGGCCACGCCCTTCCCCAGAACTCGGCTCCTCCTTCCCCAGGGTGGGGCTGTAACTCCTGAGAAGCTCCTGGACCCTCTCAGGGGAAGGGGCGGGGCCGGCAGAGGCCACGCCCTTCCCCAGAACTCAGCTCCTCCCTCAGCCTTTTCTCCTGGGAACTGTGGCTGGGGGATTTGGGCTTTGTGGATTTTGGCATTTGGGTTTTTAATCTTTGGGATCCTGCTCTTTGGGGTTTAAAACCCTCAGGATTTTGATTTTTCAGGACTCCAGTACCTGGGGCGCTGTCCAGGGCTGTCTCTCTGGATGCTGGTGGGCACAGGTCTATGCCCAAGAACCCACACCACAACCCAGAGCAGCCACACCCACCACCCCCAAAATGCTTTCCCACACCCAGCAGTGACAAGCGCCCCATGGACGGTCTGCCTGCCACTGAGGATGCTGAGTACCACCCATGCCTATGGGCACTTTGGATGGGATCTTTCCACCAAGGATTTGAGCCCCCACCGGCCAGCCGCCCCCACCCCCCACACAGGAGCAGGTCATCAGGTGAAGGCTACCTGGGCAGGAGGACCAGGGCCAGGAGCAAAAGCCCCAGCAGAAATCCCGGGTGGCCACACACAGGCCCTCTCCAACCCCACCCCAGTGGCCCAGCACCCCCTGGCCAAGACTGCCCAGGCCAAGGAGAGAAGTCTGGTTTCCAAACACAGCGCACATGGAGCCCAGGCCACCCATAGAACTCCTGGCGACGGTGGAAACCCATGCCACCTCCAGGGCTTCTGCTTTCGCAGTCTCCGGCTCCAGCCCTGGCAACCGGGACACGGGCAAGCCACAATCCAGAGGCTTTGGCCCCACAACAAAGCCCCAAGGGATCAAGGGGACACCACAGATGCCCCACAGGAGCCAGGTCCAGGTAGCTGGACTCACGGGCACCCCAGAGTCATCAGAGAAGGTGGGAAGGAGTTTCCTGCCAGGGAGACGAGACAGGGGCTGGGTCTAAATGCCCAAGGCCCTGTCACACAAGCGCACAGGGGACTTCTGAGGCCTGTGTCCCCCACAGTGCCTTCCCCTCTGTCCCCGAGGTCAGGAACTCCCCCACCGGGGCAGGGCTGGGCCCAGGAACTGCAGCCAAGCACAGGCCGGTGCAGAAGGAGAGCACTGCTGCTCCTCCAACCCTGGCCCATTCGCTGGAGAAAGCACATCACTTGTGACGGCTGCCGCGTTCGTACAGTGTCCCCTCCAGGGACTGCTACGGCACAGTAGGCTGAATCCTGGGGGAGGCACTGCTGCAGCTTCTATTCCTGCATGAAATCCAGGAAGCCCAGGGCAGTCCCTCTGGTAACCAGCCTCCTGACAGCTGCAACAGCTCCTCCCCACGGAGATGCTCTTCCCCAGAACCCGGCTCGGAACCCGGCTCACTCCTGCTCCAGGCAACTCTAGGGTGGGAAATCCACCTGCAGCCCCAAAGTCCATGGGTGCAGAGACAAAGCTGTTGGGGGTGAAGGACAGAGCCATCCTTGGATGGTCAGACCTGATCCCACACGGCCCAGGTTGCTGGCCAACTGCCCAAAGCCCCTGGGGTGCAGACCCTCTGCACTCTTCCTCTCCAGGACCTCACACTGCCCGGGCTCCCCTCACGCCCACCTCTGGTGACACAATCCCCAGGACTGCACATTTCAGTGACTCTCTGAACTATCAGTCACAGGCAGCCTGGGACTCTGTCCTTCAGTTTTAATGCACCCAGGTGCTCCTGACAGCAGGTCTCACGACTGAGGTCCTGGCACACACCAGAAGCAGGTAGGAGAGGGTGACTTTCGATCCGGAGCCACAAAATAAGGAGGGAGAGATAGAGAGGAGGACACAGGAGCTGGCTCTTCAGGCCGAAGGGTTTGCGGACCGGGCAGGTGGGCAGGCTGAGCTGCTGGCTGCAGCACAGGAAGGGGCCTGTCTTTCCCCAGCCAGTGTGGAGGCCAAGGCCTCGGGTCAGCAGCCCTCCGACCCTCAGCTCCACAGGCTCCCCACTGGAGCTGCCAATCACGGCCTCGCCAGAGGCCAGGATCACTCGCTTGGCCATTTGCTAGGTCAGTGCTCCTCACACCAAAGGCAGTGACCACAGGGAGGGTGCGGGGCAGGCAGGGAAGCAGGGCCAGGCCGCGTGCACACAGCAGAGGCTCAATCAGTGCTCGGCGGAGCCTGGCAGCTTCCTGAAGACCTGGAGGTTTGGGGCCGCATTGGGGCACACAGAGCGCAGGGGACCTAAGGACCTGGAGTCCTGAAGTCCCCCTTCTTGAAGGGGGGACTCCTCCCCTGAGGGCTCAGCCAGCCCAGGGCTGTGAGAAAGTGCAGGTAGCTGGCCCATGCCCTGCCCTGTGGCTGACACTGGCTCGGGGTTCATGGAGCTCCCCCACGGAGTGAGCAGCAGAGACAAACCCCTGCAGCCCGCGGCTGGCGTCAGAGCTCCCCGTGATGGGTCTCAGACCCCCAGCAGCCTCACCCACTGCTGGCCGAAGGTTCTGACCCTGGGCCATCCAGACCACGGCATCTGCACGCCGGCAGGAGCAACCCTGCTTCCTGCTTCCCCCAGGTCCACGCAGGGTGAGGACCAGTTGGCAGCGTGCCCAGAGGAAATGCACTTGGGCAGCCCTGCAGGGACCTATTATCCCCCACCCCAGAGGCTGTGACTGACACCTGGGGAAGGCGGGTGGCACGCACACCCTTGGGGAGCACCCCTTCTCTGCTGATAAGTGCCCCCTGGATCTGAGGCTTCCCCAGGGTGCAGACACATCCTTGTGTGCTCTGGCCCCACAGCAAAGCCCCAAGGGATCCGGTGGGCACCACGGATGCCCCACAGCAGCCAGGTCCAGGTAGCTGGCTCACCAGGCTGGCAAAGCCCTCACAAGGCCCACTGGGAGGCACACAGCATCGGGGCCACTCCACACCAGCAAGCCTCGTGGCCTCGGACAGTCCCCAGCAGCACGTGCAACTGGTTACTAGGGCAAAGAGCAGTCCACAGGGGCCCTGAGAACACAGGAGATGCAGAGCTCTCTGTGCATGATGCAGGCAGCCCGGCGACGGCTGCCCAGAGCTGCTTCATGCCTAAGCAAGTGGAAAACAAGGCTCTGGGATCCCAGGGTCTCCAGAGGCCCCCACAGGCACCAAGCAGCCTTCAGCAGGGCTGCAAGTGCTCCAGCAGGAAGGTCCCCACGCTACCTACCCAGGATGGGGGCAGCAACACATGTCCCCGGATGAGGGGCTCTCGCTCAGAAATCCCCAGAGCTGGCCCAGAGAGCCCTCGCCACCAGAGAAACCCAGGGTGCAGCGCACACAGCGCACCCCCACACACGCCATGCACACATACCCTGCCCACCCCCCCCTGCGCTTGGCAGAAAGCGGGCACACGCGGCCACCCCAGGGGGAAAGTGGCAGGAGGGAGGTCCTTGCTCAAGCAGCCCCTTCCTCAGGCCTGGGCCCGCTACTCAGGCTCCTTGGAGGAGGCCAAGGGGAGCTGGGCTGATGTCGCTCAGGTGGAGGGAAGGGATCGAGACGGGGACCACCCGAGCCCACCCTACAAAGGGAGGCGGTGCGCTGATGGGGGCCAGGGCAGCCCCAGCCCCGGGGCCCAGAGTAGACACCAGCCTCCCCACTGGAAGGAGAAACACCTCACCGGCAGGCCAGCACTTTGACACGTGAGGAAGGTGGGAGGAGCCTGGATAGTGAGGCAGGAGGGGACAGGAGGGGACAGGAGGGACGTGGAGGGGCAGGGACAGCCAGCCGGCCAACTCCAGAATCAGGGCTGCCCCCAGCTGAAAACACCCTCCCCAGACCACAGCCGGTCCCCAGCCACAGCCGGTCCCCAGCCACAGCTGTCTTCCCCGCAGGCACCTCGGTGTCTCAGTCACACTGAAGCACCCCTCCAGACCCTCCTGGAAGCAGGCCTGGGACAGGCAGGGTGTGCGTGGACAGCAAGAGGCTGACGTCACCCAGCCCGAGGCAGTGACATCCCAGCTCTGGCACCAGCTGTGTGACCCAAGACAGTTACTCTGCTTCCCTGAGCCTCCGCCTCTTTATCATGGGACACAGGAGCAAAGACACAAAGGATGACAGAAGGATGAGGTGACCCTGCAGGCAAGCCCCGCCCCCGGCTCTCCTCCCCTGGGGCACAGCCTGCTTGGAAGCCCTGCCTCCCCCCACCAGGGCAGGAGTGCGCCTCTCTCCCGAGGGGTCACATTCTCATATGGCTCCTGACCAGAGCCTTCCTCAGGAGGGGACCTGACAAACCCTGAGCACTGAAAACTTAATGATAAAACAGGGACAGACACTAAAGTCCAAGAAATGACTCCAGGGGTGGGACGTCAGGGACGTCGAGTGTCTACGAGAGACAGAGCTGTCGTTCTCAGGAACTAGAAAAAACACATAAACCCCAAAGAAGCGTTCACAACTGGAAAACAAGGTACTTCTCCCACTGAAAGTATAAACAGAGGAGCCTGTCTGTCCCAGGGCTGACCCGGCTGGCCTCACGCACTCTCTGGGCCCTGAGGGGTGTCCCCTTCTCTTTCACGAGGCTGAGGGAGGGAAGCCATCTGCCCTGTCCAACATCTGGCCACGGGACCAGGCTGGTTTCATGGACACTGACCTGACTGCCCCCAGGAACAGAACCCAAAGGGCCCCAGAGAGCCCTGGGCATGGAAGGACGGCTAGACCTCGCCACCTGGCAGCCAGAACAAGGAGGGGAGCACACCCAGCTGAGGCCCACTGACCTGGCCCTGGCCCAGCTGCCCCTCCAGGCCCCATCCCTGGCTCTGGCCACTCACTCCTGGGCCTCAGTCTCCCTTCCTGCTCCACCCACACAGTTCCCAGCGCCTTCCCTGGTGACAGCCCACAGCACGAGGACTTGATGCGGGGAAGGGGCCTGGGGGGATCTCCTGCACCATTACCAGGGAGTCCCCAGAAATGCTGCAGGGCCTCCGACCTCGGCTGGCTGGAGACTGCCTGGACACCAGCGGAGCTGGTCTTAGCCCCAGGGAAAGCAGCGGGAAGCAAGGCTGGCGGTCAGGGCCTTGTCCCAGTGTCCCAGGCCTTTGGACCTGACAATGCTACCAGCCACTGCCATCACAGGACCTCGCAGCCACCCAGGCCCAAGCCCTGCACACTGGCACACCTGCCCTCAGTGCCCCTGTGGCCAAGCTCAGCACGGGCTTCCTGAGCCCCCTCCTGAGCCAGGACCACCAGGGTCCCGCGTGAGGTCACTTCACTACCTCGCAACTCCACGGGCTTGTCTCCCGCTCCCGTCCTGTAGGGGAGGAAACAGAGGCCAGCAAGGTCACACAGCACACCCACGGTCAGGCATTCAGGAACCCAGGCAGACCTCGAATCCCAGCAGACCTGGCCTCACAGTCCCGTCCCCACCCCCTGGAACCTGCAGCCTCCCGGGAGCCACAGCTGGGTTCCCAGGTCCGTCCACCACTTCACGGGCTGGCTCTCTCCTCCCTGGCTGGCCTGGCCTGGCCCTCGGGACCCAGGACGTGGCTCAGTCCACAGCACCAGGTCTCTGCATTTCTGATGCTCTCACTGCCCGCTGAAGGGTAAAACCCAACTGTGGGCCACTCTAGAATCTTCTATGGGGCCAGCACTGGGGCCTCCACCTGAGTTTTCAGAGCCGCATCTGGGCCTCGCCACCTACCCAGGGCCCAGCAGAGCTTGGAAATCAGATTCCGGGAGCTTCCGGCCTCCAGGTGCTCTGCTCGACCCCAGCACAGATGTCTCTCAGAACCTCCTGAAGCAGCAGCCCCAGCCCTGACTGAGGGCTCCCGGGAAGCAGGCACCCAGGCCAGGGTGTTCCTGTGACTGGGGCGGCCCACCTACTGTCCTGCCTTTCTAAGCCACAGAAGAAGGGCTACAGGCTCAGCAAAGGAAGGCACCCGGACACGGTTCTTCTAGAGCATTCCTCTGTTGTCGGGAAAAGGAGCACTCAGCCATTTTTGCCACAAGCTACAATAATTCAGTCCCAGGTCAGAGAGCAATGTGAGTGAGGCAGTGCAGGGCCGCGGCCCGGGTGGACGTGGTCTGTCTCTGGCCAGCACAGCCAACAACACACCTGGGCCTCCCTCCCTGCAGCACTGAGGCCCTGCCCTGTCCTCCTCTTCACACAGATGGTACAACGGGGGCCACACAGACCTCACCCTGCTCTGCCTGGTACCAAGCATATCGGCACCCCGTCCTCTGTGCCAAGCGCATGTCTCCCCAGAGGCCTACTCAGAGAGCCCCCGGAAGCCCTTCCAGACCCACAGCAGAGGAGACTTGGCTCTGGGGAGCCCCCTGTCACCTCTGAGCTTCCTCTGCTGCCTCCCACTGCAGGCAGATACCAGCCAACCCACACGGGGACCTGGTGCCAGGATGTGCCTCCCTGGAGAAAGGGGTCAAGAGTGGCCTCCAAGGACCCTGAACATACCCTGAAGCCTAACTCCAAACTGGTACCCACCCCCTTCCAGCTGGCCTCAAGGGCCCTCTGTGGGGCACAGCTGTTGGACGTGGATCAGAAACTCTAATTGGAGATATAACTCATAATTAGTCTTTGATTAATTAAAAAAACGAGAAAATTAATTACTTAATAATGTCATTGGCTTAACACGTTATCTTTGAAATTGTGCAGCCCTGAGAGAAGAAAGGGTACTTAAAAAGGTCCCCGGAGCAGGCGGAGCTGGGGGTGCACGTTCTGCACATCTCCCTGAGCCTCCGTCTTCAGCCTCCTGCCTCGCCCTGCCAGACACGGAGGTCCAGGAGAGCCAGGGCCCAGAGGGCCACTCCCTCACTGTCCCGGCCTCCACAGCTGGTCTTGGGCAGGGCACCCTAACCCTCTGTTGAATGAATGAACACGGAGCACCCAGAAAGAGAGGGGATCTTGCTCTAGGCCGGCTCACCAGGTCTGCAGTCCAGATGTGGCCATGGGACCCACTCTCTGAACACATGGAGGCCCAGGTCTCACTGCACCCCGAGGGCTGCAGCTCAGTCCTCTTGCCGTGGTCCACTGGGCAAGGCCACACTCACAGGGCCGCTTTTCCTTCGGGCTTGTCCTGCACCAGCTGCACCATGGGCTGTGCAGGCCCCTCAGACCAGCCCCGCACACAGAGGGACAGCAGCCCGGGAGGGTCAGCATCAAGGTGCAACCATCAGTGACAAGCAGCTCTGTGGGGCAGTCACAGGGCCCAGAGTCACCCCACCTCCTCCCAGGGAGGCCCTGGGTGGCACTACGGTTATGATAGTGCTCACAGTCCAGGCGAGGGCCTTCCAGCACATGCTGGACCAGCAGACAGCCTGGACTTGACCTCCCATGGTGGGTTTTCCTCAGGAGACAGGCCCAGCACCCGTAGGCTGGGGCACCCCATGGGCCACGTCCCCGTCACCAGCGCAGTCTATGCTCCGTGAAGCAGCAGATCCTCCCCAGACACTCAGTCACCTCTATTTCATCAGGGTGCCGCCCCTCTGCATCCAGGAGGCCAGCTGAGAGGTCCGGACTCACGGCCAGCCCCACGCGTTCCCACAGGCTCCGCATGGTGGGGCCCGGTGAGCCCTGGCATCGTCCCAGCTCAGCAGAGCCCATCTGAGAGGAGCCACGAGGACAGATGCCAGGGCAGCTCTCCCTGTGCTGGGGGCAGTCCTGGGCCTGCGCGTCTCGCAGACTCCGTGGAGACCCACAGGCAGAGTGGACTCCAGGCCCCGAGCAGAGGAATGGGAACGAGCTCCTCTGGTTTCCGCCTGCGGGGCTGGAGGCCTCCCCTGTCCTGGGAGGAGGGCAGCTGAGCCAACCGCTCCACCTGGCCTGAGAGGCAGGGCACAGCACCCTGCAGATGGTGCTGCCTCTGTCACAGCTATGGCCCCAGTGTCCACCTGCCTCGGCTTCGCACCTGGGGAAGGGGCCTGACACCCACAGAAGCAGATGTGCCCAGCGGACCAGGAGGCCTGGGGGTGACGGCACTGGGGGAAGGGCTCTTACAGGTGGGCACTGGGAGTGGCCGAGAATGGGGCCCGTGGAGCAGACTCTCGGGAACACCAAACTCATGCTCACCCTCTGCCTGGCCCACGCATGAGACCCTGACTTAAAGTGGACACCTGTCCTCACCGGCAAGTGAGGAAAGTGGGAAAGTGCCAAGGCCCTTCAGTGGGCGAAGGACAGTCTTTCCCTGCAGAAGAAGGGAGCTGGACCCTTCTCTCACCTCACAGACCCAACGAACTCCAAGCGATCAAAGGCTTGCACTCACCTGCCAGAACCAGAAGATTCGGAAACCTCTGGGTCACGGCCGTGACTATGACCCCAGAAGTTCGGCCCAACAGCAACAAGAGACAAATGGGAAAAGGAACACTCAGCGGCGTGTAAAGGCACCTGCGGGGCGTGGAAAACACCCGCAGACCACTGGGGTCCACGCCCAGAGTGCGCCAAGGACTGCAGCAACTCAACAAGCACAGGTACCTGGCCAGAGTGACCAACCTCGGTGAGCCACCACCTCACAGCCACAGGACGACCAGCATCCAAATCCCAAAACAGATGCCTCGTGTGGGCCAGGGCCCTGGGAAGAAAGCGGAGCCCTGTGCGCCCGTCAGGGCGTCAAACCTGCAGCTGTGCGAGGAGCAGCGCGGAGGCCCTCAGAGGAGCCAGCAAGGAGGGCCATGTGACCCGCAGTCCAGCTCCTGGGCACGAACCAAAAGAACTGGAGGCCGGGTCTCAAAGAGACCGTTTGTGGCCACCAGCTCACAGTGCATAGAGGACAGGGCCCAAGAGCCAATCCCCAAACCAAACTGCACCCCTGCAGGCCTGTCCCAGACGGGGACAGGGCCGGTCGGGTCCGCAGACCCACCCCTAAGGCCTGAGCCCTGGCAGGGGGGGCTGTGGCCAGCAGGCTCAGGACAGCCACAGAACAGAGCCTTGTCCCCAAGCCCATGGCAGCACTCTGCACAGTGGCCAGGGTGAGCTGCCCCACGTCTGTCAACACACACAGATTAGCAAGCGTGGCCCCCACACACATGGCCACTCGGCCGTGGAGAGGAAAGCGGCCCCCACCCATGCCACCCAGCGAAGCCTGATCCCTGATGCGGAGTGAAGGGGGCCGGACACCAGGGCCGCACGCTGTCCGAGTCCATTTGCACAGGACCCAGAGCAGGCAAACCCGCAGAGACAGGAAAGGACGGGAGGCCAGGGGCGGGGAGGGGAGGGGAGGAGGGGGACTCGAGCGGGCTGCTCCATACTGCCACATTCAGCACCACTGAAGTGTCCACTTTAAAATGTGACAATAATGAATTTCTTTATGTTCTATTTTGTCACAATAAAAATTTTTCTTTTAAAGATTGAAAGTCTAAAAAATCCACTAGGCCAAATATCCCAGGGCTTCAGCCCCAAACTCCCTGGAGCCGAGGGGCCAAGAATCTGAACACTCAGCATCAGCCTTCCCTGGGGACTGCAGCTGGGGTCCCCCCACCCCAATGTTCACAGCCACACACCCAGGATTCCAGAGGGGCTGCCTCCCCAACCGAGGGTGGGACCCCATGGCTGACGCCCGCCAGATTCCTGCTCACCTTGGGGACACCCAGTCTTCCCTAGGAAGATCCAAAAATGACACATTGTTACAAGAGCTCAGTTACAGCTTGCTATTTTTTTCTTCTCTTCTTTTTGGTCTCATTCAGCTATTTTGATGCAAACATCAAACTGTCAAGCTTCACCAGACACAATTAATGTCTTGGGGCGCTGGGGAGAAACAATTAGCCAATTAAAACTTAATTAACTGTGGATATACACCAAAAAGAAAAAAAAAGTCATGCGCCAGTTGCCCAAGGACGAGTAAAGAGAATCCGAGCTCTCGGCCACTGAGCGGGAAGTGCCTGGCAGAGAACTTGAGCTCCTGCCTGGGCCCATGGCAGACATCACTCAAGCAAGACCCAGGAGAGAATGAGACAGGCCGCGGGGTGATGCCCCCAGGAATAGGAAGGGCACCCATGGAGACCAGCTGGAGCCCCAGCCTCCTCATCCTGGATGGGGAAACCGTGGCACAGAGACAGGGCAGGAAGCAGCCTGCGTACAGCGGCTCCGGGAGGCCAAGCTGGCCTTGGGCGGGCCTCCTCCCTCCCCAGCTCCTCCACCAGGTTCCGACTGCAGCACCCTCCTCCCTGAGCCAGTCCTGGGAAGGGCCTGGGACTCCCAGGCGCTCTCTAAGTCATCATCCCTGGAGGCCCTGGCTGGCCACTCTGCAGGCTGTGGTCTCCCCTCTGGAAAGCGGGGGTGTTGCCCCTGGCCTCTGGGCAGGCTCCCTGTCCTCCCTCTCTGTCTGCTGGGCCTATAGACCACCAGCCTCCCACAGCCCTGGACACCCACGTGGCCTTCAGTTGGCTGCTCCAACTCAGCCCTCAGGCCCCACAACCCTCCAGCAAGCCTCCCGTGACCACCTTGCTGCCTGAGGCACACGGACCCCCCCCCCAGGTTGGTCACCTGCCCCTGAGGCTACAACCCTGAGTCTCTGTCCTTCCGGGTTCCAACAACGAAGGTTGTGCCTCTAGGGGTTACATGTCCTGGTGCCAGCTGAGCTGAGCAGAGGACACAGAAACAGAGGGCCACCCTCGGGGCATGGGCCCACAGCAGCAGGACTAGGAGACCCAGCCTCCAGCCCTGGCCATAACCACGTTTATGCCCAAACCTCGGCTGCCCCAAAGAAAGAGTTAAACTCGGGCACTAGGTAGCCCACCCCGGCACCTGGTACCCCCTCATGAGCCCCAAGCACCTACCCACCATGTGCTTCATCAGCACCTGCCTTCCCAGAGGCAGCAGGAACACAGTCAGCCTCTGGAGGGCACCCTCAGCCACTGGGTGAATCGGCCAGTCTAGGGGCGACAAGTGCCTGGCAGAGAACTTGAGCTCCTGCCTGGGTCCACGGCAGACATCACTCATCAATGACCGAGCCTCAGAAACCATCTGCACTGGGCCCTCCAGTCAGCCTCTACCAAGCAATCAGGACAGACACCCTTCTCTGCTCGGCTCCTCCCCTGCAGATGTGGGCACAGAGCGGGTGCGGGAGAGACTCAGGGTGGGGACCATGCTCTGATGCATTCCATGGGAAGGGTCTTTCTGAAAAGCCACACGAGTCACCATGGAATCTGGCACTCCCTGACACCCTGTGCTCGGGCCTCAGCCACACTCTGCACCCCAGCACCCCATCTTGCCCTCTACACTCCCACCTTCACATCCAGAGCTGGTCCCGCCCCACCAGCACCGGCTTCTCCTATTTACAGCCCTTCCACCGGCTCAGTCACCAGCTCCAAGCGGGTATTGTGTGCCACCCGGCACCATATTCTCCAAAAAGGAGCCAGACCCCCATGTCACAGCACCACCAGGATCAAGGGATGGACTCCTCAGCCAGGACCCCCAGCCTGGGGGTCCACTGCCTCCCTGAGCCCCTGCAAGGGCCTTGAGGCAAAGCCCCAGAGAGGCCCCCAGCCTTGAGCAAAATACTGGAACACCTCCCGAGAAGTACGGGACCAGGCCCAGGGGCCCTGCAGGGGATCAGCTCCTGCCACCAAGTCACCCTCCACCTCACCCAGCCTGAGCTGGGTCTGGCTCCGGCCTAGACCTCTGTGCTGGGACGGGGCTTGGTGGCGCAGAGCTCGACCAGCCCACCAGGAGAACCTCTCCGTCAGCAGTTAAAAGCGGCGGCTCAGCCCTCACTGGGCCCGTGTGACTGTGCGTGTGCACACGTGTGCCCCTCTCCAGGCTCACACACGCGTGTCTGATTGTGCAGCACTTCTGAAACTGGGTGGAGCTAATGATGACCTAAAGTGACGGTGACTGACAGATAGAAGAGGAAAGGTTCTCTGCTTGGCGCTGCCGGCAGCCTCCATGCCCAAGGCCGGGGCTGCTCCCAGGATAGGGCTGCACCCGCGTGGGTCATGAGCACAGCGAGAGGAAGCCTGGACCCAGGCGCCTCCCACAGCACAGGACAGGGCTGCCCACAGCTCAGTGCACGTCCACGGCTGAGGGCCACCAAAGGCCGCAGGAGCAGCTCAGGTGAACACAAGGGTTTCTGTCGGCAAATTTCATGAACAAATATTAAGAGGATGAGCCAATTCATGAGGCTCAGGGCCGAGTATGGAGGTGGAGGGTGTCGATACCCCAGGTTAGTGCTACTTTATCCCTTTTAGACCACACAGGGCCTGAGGAACGTTCATCCACACACATGCTAAGCTGAGAAACCAGTGACCAGGAGAGACCGCCTCTCCATACCTCACGGAGTCCCAGGAGGAATGCGTGGACCAGGGGCATGAGGTGGGGACCTAGTGGGGGTGTCGGGGAGCCATATCCGGCCCCTCCCGAGAGCTGCCCCTCAGGACACGCTGCAGCAGAGCCGCAACTGCTCCTCCCATCCCTCTCCAGCAGGCTCGGAGGGGCCCATCTTCAGACCCACGTCGCAGGTGGAGACCGCTGCAGGACGGAGGCAGCCTGGCTCACGCCCCGGGTGTCATGCCTGCCTCCCCTCCCCGTCCTGAGCTCCCGTGGCTTCTCAACCACCCACTTTTACCTGGCCTCCCGAAGCCCCGGCAGCCCTTCCCTGGCCCTCCGACTCAGGAAGTCCAGAGGGCAGTGGTGGTGGGTGTTTGTGGAAGGGGTCACAGCAGACACAGGAACAGCTGGGAGGGCTGGGAGGGACTGGCTTCCTCTCCATGCCCGCTCCAGCCAGCTGTCGGGGTGCTGGGGTGCTGAGCCAACAGGCTCTGCAGGGAAGTGCTGCGATCGATTGGTGATGCCTGCCCCAGGCTTGGGAGGGGAGTGGTGCGCGCCAGGCAGGCACTTCTATCCTCAGGGAAAGGGGGACACAGGCCACTGAGGAGGGTCTTGGGCAAAGAGAGAAGTGGAACACAGCTGTGAGCGAGGGTCTGCAGACACTCACCCCAGAGGAGCCAGGGCCCTGCCCCCCATCTGGACCAGTGCACAGCCAGCTCCTCATCCTCCCAGAGTTGGCACCCTGGGCTGTCCCCACCCAGGACCCCAGGTCAAGCCCAAGGGGAGGAACTTCCTCAACTGTGCAGATCCGAGGTTTCCAACTGTCTTCAGCCTCCTCAGAAAGTTCTCTTCAAGCAAATTGTCACACAAATGCCACACACAGAAAACAGGGAAGAGACGCTCTGATGCAGTGGGCCCACCCTCCCGGCCTCCTCCCAACTCCAAGGAGGCCAGAGGGGCTGAAATCCACACACTATGCCAACCTCCACAGCACAGGCACAGGCCATTGCTGCCCGTGTCCTATAAAGAGACAGGGTGCAGGCCTTTCACAGCCTCTGCCCAGGCTGCCACACCGGCCTCCACACTGACCCCCAGCCTCCAATCTGACCTCCTGGCCTCCATACTGCCTCCTGGCCGCCACCCCGCCCTCCTGGGCTCCTCACTCTTCACCTGACCTCCTCTCTGCCCACCTGGTCTGCAATCTGCCCTCCAACCTAGTTTTCCAAGTCCGCTGAAAATTACGGCAGGACTCCACACGACCAGCCGTGCCCTGTCCCACCAACAGCTGCCTCCCGTGGTGACAGCGAAGCAGGAGGAGCAGAGCATATGGGAAAAAGCCACGTGACCCTCCGCTGTCAGCAAGACCAAAAGATGACCCGGGCTCCACAGTCACGTGGCGCACTAGGCACGTCCCCACTCCGCCTTCATCTCCTTCTTTATTTCTTCAGGTCCCTGCAAGATGCAGCCGCTCGTGGGTGTCAAGGCCTCAGCACGTGGTGCCTGGTGACCACAGCAGCGACTTCTCCCCCGGCGAGGGAAGGGCAGAGGGGCTCGGGGATGCCGGGCAGAGCCTGGACCCAGGCACCAGGTGAGCTGGTATCACAGCCAGCCCAACACTGCTAAACCACCCAGGGGCTGTCCCTCCACCCCAGCCCTCGCCCAGGGCCGGGCTGAACCACTCAGAAGCTTCCGCGCTGAGCCCAGCAATCGGTCCTCGTGAGCACTGACCAGGGGAGACAACTGTGGGGAGGCAGGCGCTCTGCAGAACGCAGGCAGCAGAAGTGGCAGGGCCTGGGCCAGGACCGTGAGGGCCCCCCGCAGCTACTGGGAGAAGCTTCCAGGCCCACGGCAGCCAGTGATGAAGGGGCAAGGCGTGGACAGCAGAGACGCGACCGTGGCGGCTGGGGGTGACAAGCAGGCCAGGCAGGGTCCAGGGGGGACAGCTTGTCCTCTGCACCCAGAAGGGCCCTGGCTTCCCTCCTGCAGGCCAGAACTCCACCCGGGCTGCTTAGGAGACACCCCTGCCCTGTCCTCTGTCCTGGGGACAGACGTCCTCTCCCAGGCCCTCGCTGCAAGGGGGGGCTCTGGGCGGCGGCTACACCCTGTGGGCTCCTCCCTCAACAGCTCAACAGACCAGGAAGTGAAGGCTTAGGGAATGTCACAGCTGGCCAGCGATGGGACTGGCCCAGTGCCAGCACGTGACCAGACACTACGGTGGTGAGGCCTGCCAGGGCTGCAGCACCCTCCCCCGGAGCTGGCACAGCCCAGGGACAGACAGAGAGGGATTAGAGACCCAGGAAGCTCCCAGCCATGTGACCTGAGCAAGCAGTTGCCTGCCCTCTGCGAAGCTCAACTTCCGGTCTGTGACACAAAGTGAGAGGGGGTCCCGCGGGGAGACGGAGCAGCCTCCAGCAGTGCCCGCCTCTCAACACGGCCAAGGCCGCTGTCCTGACCAGTACCATCTGCCGAGGCAGGGACTGGGTTCCCTGAGGAAAGCCACGGGAACTCTGCAGCCTCCCCAGGAGCCTCCTCCGAACTCCCGACGGGTCCCCAGAGGACCAGCCAGGGCTGCCTCCCATGAAGCCCCCGCCCGGCCCCGACCCTGGGCCCTGCAACCTGGACAGACCACCCAGCATCAAGACCTGAGGAAATGAGAAATGCCCCCCCAGACGGCCGGCGGGGGCAGGCAGGGGCGACTTCACAGTCAGTCACTGGCCAGGCGGCCACGGCGGCCAGCACAGGAAGCTCCCCGGACACCACTGATCTCGGCGAAACCTAATATCTTTAATGCAAGCCTTCGGAAAAACACCGGGGAAGGCAGCCAAGGGGACGACTCCCAGGACCGGCTTTCTGGATCCCTCCGTGCTGCTGAGGCTTGCAGGGCAAGGAGCCAAGAGGAGAAGAAAATACCAATAAACACCACGAGGACCACGGGCACTCCTCGCCACGCCCTGAAGCAACGCACAGGAGGGCAGCGGCCTCCCCTGGGCACCCACAGGCACAGCCTCAACAGACCACGTCTGGGCAGTGGAGTCACGCCCGAGCAGTATGGATGGAAGCCCTGCCCCACCCCGCCCACCTCCCCTGGGGCTGCATGGGTGACAAGGGTGCCCAAAGGCAGGTACGGTGGACAGCCACCAGCTTCCCAGGGCTCGCTCGCCCCAGGTCCCCTGGCCAGGGAGCAGAGAGACCTGGTCAATAGGCTGGGATAAGGAAGCCCCTGGCTTCTGCCCAGCTCGGCCCTTTGGGCCCAAACAGGACAGGGAAAGAGAAGCCGAGGGCCAGGAAGCAGGGCTGCCCACACCCTCATGTGGAGGCTCTTCTTGGTCCATAAACAGAAAAAATACCAGAGGCCAGCCTGGACAGGGGGGTGGGACTGTCAACCCTATCCCACTCTTCATGGGGCACTGCAGGGTCATCCTACAAGTGCAGGACCCTCCCACCATGAAGCTCTGGTCATGCTGAGGTGACCACAGCCAGCCTCAGGGAGAGGCTCCAGGGTCTTCGCCCTCCCACTCTCCTGCTTACTAATTGTAAGGTCACTAATCTGTGTGTCCTGTCTCTCCATTTAATCTTCAGCATAGTCAGCACTTTATACATGCTTAGGACATTACACGCTTAACTAATGGTTGGCTGGTGGGTAGTCAGATGGGTGAATGGATGGATGGATGAGTGGATGTTTGGAGGGTCAGTATTGGATGGATAAATGGATCAATGCATGGTTGAATGATGGATGGATGGATGATGGTGGATGGAAGATGGTGGATGGGTGAATGGTTGGATGACAGTAAATAAATGCATGAAGGAATAGAAGAATGGATGGTTGAATGGATGGAGAGGTGGACAAATCAAGGAATGGACAGATGGATGGTGGTCGAAAGGTGAGAGTGAATGGATGGACAGATGATTGGTTGGACAGTTGGTTGGATGGATGTAACGGCTGGCTGGCTGGATGGATGGATGGATGGATGAGGGTGAATGGGTGGTGGTTGAACGGTTAATAGTGGATGGATGAAGGGATGGGTGGATGGATGAGTAGATGAATGGATAGTTGAATGGATAATGAGTGAATGGATAAATGGATGAAGGAATGATGGATGAAATGAGGAATGAATAGATGGGCAGATTATGAATGAATGGACAGTCGGATGGACAGATTATGAATGAATGGATAGTCGGATGGAGGAATGAATAGGTGGATGGAGGAATGAAAGTCGGAGGATGGATGGGTAGATACTTGGTTGATGAACAGTTGGATGAATGGATGGATGAGTAGAGGAATGGATGAATGAGTGAATTAGTCAATTAATACATTTAGTCTTTCCAAGGAACAACTCAATCACGTAAGAAACTGGGGAAGCTCAGAGTTAGCTATTTAGGAAACAAACAAGAAACCCAGAGCCTGGGCAGGACCTGAAACACGCCAAACCTTCCTAAGTAACAGAAAAGATGGTACTTTCTAAATCAGCCTGATCCTGAAGTACCAGCTCTTCCCTAAGGGTCCTTTCATGCCCCAAATCCAACAAATGTAAGTGGGAGAGGCCAGACAAGGAGAAGTGAAAAGAGACCCCCCCCCCCATCCCGGGCCCACACCTCTCAGCAGACTGGCCAGTCGATCCCAGATGCTCACTAATCCCAGAACAAGGCCCGACACCTCAACGCGGGCCCAGGCAGGTTCCCTCGGCAGCAGAGGTGGGAGGCCATGGAGACTGACCCTTTGCCTGGAGTGACATCATCACTTGCACTCCCTGGCTGGGCTGGGCTAGGGGCTGGAGTCCAGCCTAGCTCTGCTCTGAGAACCAAGTGATCAGAGGGAGCGCATGTGGACACTCAAGGCTGTCCCTCGTCCTGTGGCTGCCATCCCTGTCCAACCATGAAGTCACAGTGACTCATGTTTCAACTCAGGCCCCCCCTTCGCTGTGGCCTGAGGTCCAGCCCACTGCCTGCTCACAGCTCACGACAGCAGGTGCCAAGTACAGCAAAGCCCCACCACCGACCACAGTGAGGCAGGCCCGAGACCAGAGGGAGGCCCCAGGATAGACCCGGTGCAGACCAAGCCACCTCCTCAAAACCTCCGATGGTAACAAAGGCGTCCCTCTGCAAGCCGTCTGGCCTCACCACTGGCCACTGCAGCAGATTAGAGCAAAATGAAATGACACACTGAAGCTGCTAGGCCAAGACCCGAGCGTGGCCAGGGGGTCCATCTACTCCTTGATGCATTTATTTTCAATGCCAGCTTTGCCTGTGAGGGGTGGGCATGTCCATGGACATGTGAACACATGAATCTGTATCTGTCTTTTTTTTTTTTTTTTTTTTTTGGTACCAGGGATTGAACCCAGGGGTCCTTAACCACTGAGCCATATCCCCAGCCCTATTTTGTATTTTATTTAGAGACAGAGTCTCACTGAGTTACTTAGGGCCTTGCTTTTGCTGAGGCTGGCTTTGAACTCTCGATCCTCCTGCCTCAGCCTCCCAAGCCACTAGGATTACAGGTGTGCACCACCGCACATGGCTATGAATCTGTATCTTAAATGTGTGTTTATGCACAAGTGTGCTAGTGTGTGTGCATCTGAAGACATGCAAGCTGTGTGTGTGCACAGGAGTGTGTGTGTGCACAGGAGTGTGTGTGTGTGCACGTGTTCTGGCCTCCCCCGGTGTCCGCCCATCGCCTCTCCCTGCCCAGGGCCCTGCGGACAGCTCCGTCTCCACTGCTCACACAGCTACAGGGCAGGAGAGAATTCTCAGCCATTTCAACAGACCTGCTGGAACTGAGAAGCCACTTACAGGAAGAGAAACCAGCCTGGCGCCACCCAAGCTCTGCTGCAGCCCACTTGGCACCAAGCTCCCTGCACACATCTGTGACCCGGGACCTCGGGGTGTCAGGCAGGAGATGGACAGAAACATCCAGGAGCTGGGGACCAGGCTCTGAGTTTTCTTACGCAGCACTGGGATGGAACCCAGGACCTTGCGTATGCTAGGCAAGAGCTCCCCACTGAGCCACGTCTCCAGTCCCAGAGACAGGCTCCGAAGGGGTCCCCAAGTCTCAAGTCTAGAGAATCCCGGGACTGAGCAGGAGACACACAGGGCCCAGTGGCTCATGGGAGTCCTAGTGTCACATGCCCCTGTGACAGGCCAGCACTGCAGGGAGGGGCTTTCTGGAGCTGACTTCTCAGATCTGCAGCCACAAATACAAAACCCACCCTGCAGCTCAGAGATCACACACCCAGAGCATGTCCCAAGTCCCTGACAACAGTCCTCAAGAAAGGAGGCAAGGGGCACCTCGGCCACTTCCCACCAGCAGGTGGGAAGCGGCTCCCGGGGAGTCGGGGGAGTCCAGGGAGCAGCTGTCTGAGAACCCGCAGCAGCAGCAAGGAGGCCAGGCCGCATATGGGCCTCCAAGGGAGGCCAGGCCAGGGGACCACCTGGTTCCCGGTCACCTTCAGCTAGGCGCCATCCACCCAGAACATGACAGAGCCCTGACCCTACCAGGTCTGGAGTAACCGTGCTTGGACAGCAGGTCACTCTGTACCCAGGCGTGCCAGCGAGCCGCGGCCTCCACACCTCTACACCTCCCCGCTCCCACACCAGCAGTGCCCACTAAGGTAGACTCAGACACCTGAGGTCACCTGACTGACAGGAAGGATGTCCCACCTCCCACCCGACACGCAGACCTGGCGTCCACACCTGGACGAGCGGGTTGGTCTCAGCTCAGGTTGGAGGTGGCGGGCCGTTCTGCTCACATGGCCCACCCACACTAGGCCACCACATCGCGTGCAGCGCCTGGAGTAGCCCACTCACCTTCCCGAAGTCTCGGACGTCAAAGAGGTCAAAGGGGTCAAACAGCTCGCTGCTCCTCAGCCCAAACTTGTCATGGCAGACTTTAAGGAAGGTGCGGATGTTCTTCAGGCACAGGAACTAGGGGCAAGAAGAGGCACAGTGAGGCGGGCACACAGGGCACAGCACAGCAGGTCTGCCCCAGTGCGTGCTCGGGCACACTCCTGCTCCCCACACAGGACATGGGCCCGGGCAGCCGAGGAACCCCACCCCCAGGCTGGGGCAGTCGGGCCTGGCCGGAGCCACCAAAACTCCACAGCCTCAGGCTGGGCCACTGCAGGCCTCTGGCCTCCCAGGCAGAGCTGCAGACCCAGAGGGCCCCTGCACTGAGCGGGACCACCTAGTCAGCTAGGTCCAGGCCCGACAGATGGCCTCCTGGCTTGTGTTGGACCCACAGCTCTGCCCAAGTGCCTCCAGCACACCGGAGGCTGCCAGTCCTGGAGGAAGAGACTCCAGTCCACAGGGGCGCGGGAGCACACTTGTACAGACACACAGGGGCGTGCACACACACACACGCGCACACAAACACACATGCACAACTCCTCCCTAGCTACTTCACAGGCAGCAAACCCACAGCCAGAGCCATCCCAGGAAGCCACGCTGGACCCAGGGAACGGCCAGCCACAGTGGCGGGTAATGGCAGCCAGAGGTCAGCATTCCCAGACAGACATCTGGGTCACCTCCTCTCCACCCACCACCCCCACAACAGAGCTCCAGGCCTGCTCTGGGCTTGACCGGGCAGGAGGTGGGGAGGGCAGTGGTGACCAGGGCGGCATCTTCCAGTTCTCACGGAGAATCCGCTGGTAGACACCCTTATGGGACAGCAGACAAGGAAGCTCAGTGCAGGCTGCTTCGGGCCCCAAGTTCAAATCCTGTCTGCCATCATTAACAAGCAAGACCAGCAGGGAGTGTTTCTCCTGGAGCCTGGTTTCCTGATGCACCTGCATCGCTGGGCTGGTGACGGCCCTGAGGGCACCTGGGTACACACGGAAGCCATCATCCCCTACCCAGCTGAGCATAGGCACAGGGCAAGGACCCCAGCACACAGGGTCCCAAAAAATTCAGGACTCCAGGCCAACACCACCGGTAAACACCCCCCACCGGGGATAAACAGCCTGGTCAAGAGGACAGAAGGAAGCCTGTCCCTGCTCACCAGACGTTTAGACTAAGGACAAATCTGGATGAAGGACAACCAGGAACCAGCGCCCGAGAGCTTCGGCACAGGTGTAGGTCGGCGTGAGGCCAGCCGCACTCCGGAGCCCCAGGCCACACGCAGCTCAGCCCCAGCAACTGGCCCCCCGCCCGGGGCCACTCCATCCTGAGCAGGCAGGCTGTGCTCACAGACGACGCTGACCTGCTTCCTTGACCACACAGTTGTTCCCAGTGTCTGTCTGTCCATCTCTGTACATAAGATTTCTTCTCAGTATCTGAGATTCACCACAGGCACGATCCTCCATTACCCCTGCTAAGAACAAGGCCAGGCATCCAGGGCCAGCGCCACCGTCAACACCCACAGGGTGCCGTGTCCAGACCTGACCTGCACCTCTTCACTGGGTAAAGGACAACCACGTGCCTTCCTAACAAAAAGGGTCTTTAAAAACCTGGCACAGGGTGCAACCCAGGGTCACACGTGACTTCAGGGCTCACGGGCCTTCACTCTCCACACCTGAGAGTGAGGTTCTGGGCCGGACTTCCCAGCATGACGGCAGTGTCCTTCTCTTCACTAGGACAGCCCCTGAACGCCTGTCCAGTTAGAAATGCGAACTCTATTTGATTTTAAGGAAGTCAAACTTGCAATCCGCACGTGACTTCTCACTGCAGTGGCGACACCGCAGTCTGAAATGACCCCGTATCTGTCCTCTGCCCTCTGATAACTCTCAGGAACACAGACACAGAAGGACAAAGAATGGGTTCCGTCACTCACCCCCAGGCCATCAAAATTACAGCCACAGAGAGCAAGTGGGGTGCCGGGAGCGGGACGGGAGGCAGGGTGTGGCAGGACGGACACCAGCCCAGATGACGGGAGGCTCCTGGAGGGCGAGCAGGCGGCTGAGGACAGCTGGGAATCCTGAGGACAGTCAGTGTCACCTCACCAATGTTCTATCACAACAGAGTTCAAGAGAGACACGGAGACATGGACGGGAGGGACACAGCCACGGGCCGGCATCACTGAGGGTCACCAGCAGCCACCTGAAGCTGGGAGAGAGGCCTGGACACTTTCCCTCTTGGACCCCCAAAAGTATAAGCTGAAAGCAGCTGACCCCTGGCCTCACACTGGGACGGTGCGTCTGTGGCCAAGCCCAGGCCCAGGCCGCCCAGCGCAGGCCCAGGCCGCCCAGCCCAGGCCCAGGCCGCCCAGCCCAGGCACTGGCCACCCAGCCTAGACGGTGGGACGAGGGGACGGGCTGGACCCCGGAGCACTCAGGCCAACAGGGCTCTGCGGCTCCCAGCCGGGCTCAACCAGCCTTGCGTGTGGCTCCTCTCCGACCCCCACTGCTTCCTCTGACTCCCCCTTGGCCTCCCACATTAGAGCTAAGCACAGGTCCTGACCATGATCCTGGCCAGGCCTCCTCCGGGGTGGTGTCTGCGGCCTGGCCCGGCCCACCCTGGCCCAGCACGTGGACACTCCAGCCAACCCAGCTCTGGGAACCGCTCCCAGGGCAGTGTCCCCCGGGAACCCCCGTCCAGCCCCTGGAAGAGAGCTGGGCAGGCAGACGCAGGCTTCAGGGCCAGGACAGAGAGCCCAGGGACAGAGAGCCCACGCAGGCCACGCACTCCCTCATAGAGCCCTCCCGACTCTGCTGCCCGGCACGGTCCTTCCTGGCCTTTCCAGAACGCGTCTCACCTTACACAGAGGGAAGTGGAGGCATTAAGGACCTCGGTGCCCAACCGGAAGGTGGCAGAGCCCAGAAGGAAGCCAGGCCTGCTCCAGAGCAGAGCCCCTGAGGACAGCCAGGCCTCTCCACCCTCCAAAGCACCGCTGAGAGTGGCCAAGTCCACTCCCACAAGGGCCCATGTGAACAACGAGCTCCACGGCCACTGGCCCCTCTCTTGCTGCACCATCAGGGACGCAGAGGCCAGAGGTGGAGAGGGACCACAGAGGGCTGTGTGGCAGGGAAGGGCCAGCCGTGTCTTCATTGCCGGCCCCTTCCCTTCCCTTCCCACAAAGGCGGGCAGCGGGCAGCTGTTTCTGCCACTTGGGTCCCTCCTCCCCACACCGTCCCAGGACTTAGGAGGGCAGGTGGCCAGGGCCTGGCTGGTCAGAACCCCACAGCCACAAGCAGCAGGCCCAGGCTGATTCTAGAATCGTCTCCTGAAGGCCTGGGAGGGACCCGGGGCCGAGGCCGCCACAGGCCTGCCTCTTCCACATGGGCCTAAGGAGGACAGAGCGGAGGGGAGGGGCAGGGGAGGCCAGACCCTGCCCGGCTGAGGCCGAGGTTCCCAGTCCTTGCCCGAGCTGGGGTCTCCTTGCTGCCAGGGAAGGCCTGAGGTCAGCCCGTCCCATGGCTCCGGGAGCAAGCAGCTCTCTGCTCTCACCGGCCTATCCCAGCCTATGGGACCCCACAGGGGCCACCGCGTCACCAGCACTGTGAAGCAAGCACATCCCCAGAGCAGGCCCAGCCGAGGGCCCACAGGAGGGTCTGTCCCCAGAACACTGGCCCTGTCAAGGCCCCGGGAGGCTTTCCAGCTGGCAGACAGCAGGGCCCACTGTGTTTGTCAGGACACTCAGAGGGGGCATGGCCACCCTGCCCCCTGCACTCACAGCCCCACCCCAGGGCAGGATTCCGCCCCAGGGCAAATGGTGCTCCGCACAGGGCTGGTGTCCACCACACAGGGTTGGTGTCCTCCACACAGGGTTGGTGTCCTCCGCACAGGGCTGGTGTCCTCCACACAGGGCTGGTGTCCTCCGCACAGGGCTGGTGTCCTCCGCACAGGGCTGGTGGAGAGGCGCCGCGGTCTGCACACTGGGAACGCTGCCACTTCACTGGCCATCCACCAGCCCCTGGAGCCCACAGGGCTGATTCAGACCAGGGCTAGGACGCAGGCGCCACGCCCAGCTGCCCACCACCTCCCAGGTCAGCTGGACAATGAGCCCAGATCACTGTTCACTGTACTCTTGATGGACCCAGGGCAGCAGGGGCGAGGATGTCAGAGGCCAGCTGAGCCACACAGAGGCCACCAAGTGCACCTTTGAGGGACACTCTGTGGCCAAGTCCACATGGCCTCACCACAGCCACTTCTCAGTGAGCCTCTGAACCAACTGGCCAGGACGGGGTCAGCCCTCCCTGCCCCAGAGGAGCACGCAGCCACCTAACAGGGCCACCACCAGGCGGGGGCAGCCTGGGGCTGCACAACCTCGTCACCCCCGTGCTGCTGGGGACAGAAATGGCACAGGCCTGGCCCCCATCCAGAGCTCAGTCCTTGTGGACACCCTCAGGCCCCAGGGCTGCACAGACCCTGCCACCCCGTCACCTCTGTCACCCCATGCTGCTGGGACAGGAAATGGCACGGGCCTGCCCTCCCTCCAGAGCTCAGAACATGGATGCCCTCAGGCCTCAGCACTGACCGTGGGTACAGACAGGAGGCTGAGGCTCAGAGAGGCAAACCCACTCACAGGCCACGTGTCCAGCTGGCTTCGGCCAGAGATCTGCAGTGTGGGCACGGGGGGCCTGGGCACTGGTCACTGGGTGGCAAAGGGCAACAATGGGGTAGCACCATGCTGTGTGGGCAGCCCAAGTCCACAGGGAAACAGTGCGCCCCCATGTGGCTGCAGGCCCATGGGTGTGGAAGTCCTGCTTGCCAAGGGAAGAGCTGCTCCTCCAAGGCCCCTGGACGCTGTGGCCAGCTCCCACCGTGTGGCCACCAGGGAGGAGCAAGGTGCCAAGTGCTGCTCTGGGGACGTGGTCACCGCTGGTGCAGCCCTGACCTCTGGTTCCAGGCCCCTCACTGCCCACACTCAGGATTTCACCTAACAGCAAGGGTCCAGCCCAGAGCTCCAGGGGGCCCTCCCAGCGTGGACCCTCTGGGAGTCTCGATGCACTGACTCATGACAATCACAAAAGCTCCGCTGTGGGGAGGGTTTCCCAGAACACCAGGCGCTGGGCCAGCAGCCTCACTGGGCTGCTCACAGCAACCCCGGTCATTACAGCAACTCTCTATATAGAAGAAGAAACAGAGGTTCCAAGAGCTCTCCCCCGTGCCTAAGGTCACCACCAAGGGTGTGGCAGAGCTGGCAGCAGATCTGGAATGCTTTGACCTTCAAAGCCAGATCATGACCTTCACGCTATCCTCTGTAGTTTCTGAGCAAGGGTAGAACATGCTTTGTTTTCTAAGAAGAAAAAAAGAGTCCTTTCAGGAAAGTTAAGTCAGTTGGGAGGACTGGAAGACCAAGAGTAGCTCAGCCCTTGCACCCCGTAAAGAGAGCACCTCAACGCCAGCCGTGGGTGGTCTGGACTGACCTTCTGCACCCAATGACTAATGGGCCCGTACCACTCAGCCCACGAAGACCCCAGCTGTGTCTCCACGTTCTGTCATGCGCAGGCCGACTCTGAACGACCCAGCCTGCAGATGAGGAGGGGGACCTGCGACCTGACCCAGGCCTGTCCCCCAGGTGTCCTGGCCAGCAGGGTCAGGACAGTGTTCAGCCGGGACAGGAGCCCACGGGGGAGTCCTGGGTGGGCTCTCGAGACCCCACCCCAGCACGCCAACACACAGCTCCTCGGGGGCTCTGGCTGGTGTCTCCCGACAACCACTGCCACCTCTCACGGTCTCACCAGCCCCAGCCCCTGTGCTTGGCCACATCCAGCACAGACCAGAGTGACCTCGCCTGGCGGCGACAGCTGAGCCTGCCCCACTCAGCACCTGTGATCCTCTCCGTGCCTCAGTTTCCCACCTGTTACATGGGCAATAAGACTCCACCTGTCCACACGCTGGCCTGTCGATGAAGACAGGAAGCCACAGCTGACGCTGGGCCACCTCTCTGGAGCCCAAGAGGTCCCCGAGTCACAGTGGCGGGAGGGGCAGAGGCAGGGGGCTGGCCCCGCAGCCTCACAGAAACCGGCACGCACGGCTGACTCTCACCAGTTCACGACCAGCTGCACTCAGGAAGCCACCCCCGCACGGACATGGGACCTCCATTTCCACCGTCCCCTGGCCTCTACAGCCGAGAGCTGGGAGGAGAACTGCCAGCCCCACTGCCCTGCCCCAGAGACACTGGATGCCATGCCCAGGAGGGCCACCACGGCCCGGCCCTGGAGGCCTAGGGCTCCTGGAAGACCACCGACCTCCCTGAGGCAGGCTGCCGTGCTCACTGCTGCCACACGGAAACCCCGGAGCGCAGGACGCGGCCGCCTTGGCGCACGTGAACAGGTGGCCGGGCCGGGCTGGGCACGCTCCACCGCACGCGGCCTCTGCTGGGGCGGGAGGGAGTGGCGCGACTCCCCGGGGGCTGGCTGTGAGCAGCCAGGAGGCGAGACACTGGGAGCGGCAACGAGGAAGTTGGATCGACAGGAAGTGGGAGAGGAGTCAGCGTCTGGTCGTACTGATCCACGCTCGCTCCAAAAAGAAACACTTCAAACAGCACCGTGACCACGAACAGGTGCCGCTACGGCTAGAACGGTTCAGCGTGACCCTGCGGCAGGCAGGCAGGTGACCCTGGGGTGACGAGCTGGCCACTCGCTCCACAGGACAAGCTGAGACCACGTGCTCTCTCTGGGGCCCAAGTAGCCCAGACCACAAACGGATGGCAGAGGCCCAGGATCTGGTAAAGGAACAAATGAGTGAAGGTCTGCGGAGCACTCCCAGGTGTCCCCGAGCACCCGTCTCTGTCCACACCTGCATTCCACATTCTCTGACCACACCTGGAGTATTGGCAGCCATCCCCACCTCTGGACCCTCACTTTCAGAAGCACCTCTTCCAAAAGCAAGCAGCAGGTGGACCTGGGAACTGGTCACGACCACGGCACAGCCCACGCACCTCCTGCACGGCCAGCCAGATCTCCACCTGCACCCACTCAGACGAGGAAACTGAGGCTCACGGGGACCGGATCTGACTAGCTCTGCTCCAGTCAACTCCACAGCCCTGGTCATCTCAACACCACCAGGCTCCCAAGCTGTCACCTGGGCCACCGTGATGGCACCAGGGCTCCAGCACTGAATCTGCAGAGCCCCGGACAGCAGTGGGTCCCGGGGAGCCCCCCAGGCTCCAGCTCCTCCCCAACCCCAGGCAGAAGGGCGCAGCCAGCTGGACGATGGGGGATGCAGGGATTCCATTACCCCTGGACGACTGGATGTGGACACCTCCTTGGCTCAGGCCCCCTCTCTCGGCTGCACAGGCCCCAGAACAAGGCACCAGCAGACTGAGTGATGAACAAACGCTTTTTTGCAGGGTCCAAGTGACCCTCTCTGGTGTCCAGCAGGGAGGCCACGGGCCCCTTCCTGCAAGAGCTGCAAGTGGGACCTTCCAAGGCCTCCCCCAGCCAGGGATGGCACGGCGGGCGAGCGGAGGAGCCGCCTGCCTCAGGGAAGGGCTCTGCAGGAGCCAGCAGTTTGGCCCACGGGGCCAGGTCCTCAGGGCTGCAGAAAGCACCGAGCCGCGGCGGGCCTGGCTTCTGCACTTGGCCGTGTTCCCGGCACTCCACGCCTCACCCGAGGGAGGCCAGCACGTCGGTGCCCTCCACTCTCTCCCATCAACGGGGTCCGCCGAGCCCGGGCGTGTGCCGGTGTTGCCCAAGCCCGACACTCACAGCTCTCCCGTGTCCTGGTCCTACAGGAAGAGGAACGTCTTGGGGACCACCACACTCACCTAATGGTGAGGGGAGAACCCAGGGCCAACCCACGGGCAGGAGGCGGACGGGCCACGGGTCAGGGGAGGCAGAGCAGCACAGGGTCTCCCTCTCTGACTCTGATCCAGGCTCCTGTGCAAGCCGGGCCCTCCCTCCACCCCACGGAACGAAAAGCCCAGTCCTGGAACCAGGCGCCTGCAGACTGACCACCACAAGCCTCCTGGCCTGACCGTCCCAGCCCTCAGCTCTCAACCCCCACCTCTGGACCCCTCCTCCTCCAGGGTGCCCTGACATCCGGCCACCTTCCTGAGGCCACAGTGGGCCACCTTCCCCATGGGTTCACCCAACGCAGCTGGTGACTGGATGCCACAGACCAGCTGCTGCTCTGGCACTTCTGGGAGCTGAGCCTTGGACCACGCCACTCCCGTGGCCTGAATGCTATTCTCGTCCCCATTTCCCAAACTCTTCTCTTTCCACCCAGCTCCTGAGGGGTCCTGGCCTTTCCCTCTGCCCTGCCCACTCCTCCACCACCCTGCCTGAGGTCGCCTGAAGCCCGGCCCACCGACGCCTGGTGGAGCTGTGAACAGGAGGGGGCTTCCCAGAGAACCTGGAGAGCGGCTCCACAGGCTGGGGCAGGGCCCTGGTGGCCTGGATCCAAGGGGCCTGGTTTCTGAACCAAGACCCCAAGCTCTTAACTCGAGAAAACCATGGCAAGGGTGCCTGTGACGGAGGGTCCTGCAGACCCCTGACGCAGAGCCTGCCTCTGGACAGGCACCCACCATGGTCTGTGCCTGCCCTTCCCACACAGACAGAGCTCTGCGAGGCGCCCGCGCTGCCAAGGCATCGGAATCATCAGGACCAGCAGGAATGGAGCCCAGGAGAGCCAGCACCCAGCTCCCGGCTCCAGCCAGGGTCAGCCTGTGTCCACTCACACCCCCGACCACAGGCAGCTCGTTCCAAGAGGTCAAGCAGCCCGCTCTGTGGAAGGAGCCGCCTGGCAGACAAGCAGCACATGCGCCTGGGGGTGCCACACTGTGAGGCCACCAACCCGCACCTGACCTTAAAGCACCTGCTGGTCAGCAGAGCACCCCACTCTCGGCTCTGCAGCCGGCCAGTGTGCGTACCGCAGGCCAGGCCCTGCTGCAGAGCCCCAGCCCGGGGAAGGCAGGCGGGCTTACTGCAGAGCCAGAGCTTGGGAGGAAGGCATCTGCTCTCCGCCCACCACCCTCCAAGCCCCATGCTGAGGCCAATGGCTTGTTTGAGCCTCAGGGATGAAGAGTGGACCACAGCACCAGGGCTTTGGGTCAAGGTCAAAGCAAAATCGTTCTACAAAGCCAGCAGGAAATTGCTTCTCTAGAATCTCCAGTAGGGCCTCCACCCCTGACCTGGTTCTGAACGCCACAGGAGGGAGGGCTGGAATCGCCCTCTCGCAGGCAGGCATGGCTCAGAGGGACCACCCAGAGGCTGCCAGGGCTCCTCCCGCCGTGCCCCCATCCTCGGCACCCCCACTACAGCAACGCAGCCACAAGGGCAGCGCAGGCCCACAAGCCATCTGTGAAATCGCCCTCACTGCCACTTCATCCTCTCCATCTCTTCTCCCCTCCAGAAAGCGGCCTCCAATGTCACCCTCAGAGCGCCCGTTCTCCTGTGCAATCTGGACGATGCAGCACCACGCAGAGCTGAGCAGGGCACCCTCGGCTATTCTGTTTCCCCGCTGCCCGCTTAAATTGAAGCCAGAGCATCCCTTAATGGCCAAACGCACCAGATTATCGCTCTCCTGTCTGAATGAAGGAGCCTCGCTGTCACCCTTCCTGCTGAGCCAAGACGTGGAAGGAAAAGTGTGATGGCAGCAATGGGGGCTCCCAAGCAGGAGGGCAGACCCAGCCCTTCCACGCTGGGAGCAGGCAACAGCCATCCTCCGTGAGCCGGAGGGCCCAGGCCAGCCAGGGACGCAGCAAAGCGTGGACAGCTTCCCGACAGCAGCTGCAGAGGCCCAGGGCTGGCACAGCAAAGTGGGGTGGGCAGCTCTGAGCAACTTCTAACCCTGAAGGGTCGCTGCTCCCACCAGGTCCCCACGTAGAATGCCTGCCAGGGACGCGGGAGGAGCCTGGAGACCTTCCCCAGCCTCCGGGGTGCCTCCACGGCCCCAGCCCCCAGGAGCGGCCCCAGCCCCCAGGAGCGGCCCCAGCCCCCAGGAGCGGCCCCAGCCAGAACTCCTTGGGGGCCAGAGCCGATTCGCCAGCCTCGTCTGTGCCCCCAGCAGCCGTGCGCTCCAGAGTCCCCAGAGGACTACAGCCAGGCACTGGACAGCCAGGCTTGACTCCCACTCGGCCTGGACCCTGGGACCCGTCAAGAGCCCTCTTGGAGCCTCAGTGTCCTCCTGGGTCACAGCTGGCAGAGCACCCCACAGAGACCTCTGCCATGGTGGGGACATACTGCTGTACAGCTTGCTTCTGGACTGTCCCCAAAGGCCTGCTTGGTGAAGTCTCTGGGCAGTGGCAGAACCATCAAGAGGTGGGCCTGCACGGAGGCCTTCTGGTCACTGAAGGTATGCCGAGGGGCTTAACGGGCCCCCAGCCCTCCTCCCCCGTTTTTTTATTTCCTCATGTCCTGGCCATGAAATGAGCAACTCTGCTCCAACATATGTTCCTGCATGATGTGCTGCTGACTCAGGCCCAAAAGCAATGGGGCCCATCAACCACGGACTAAAGCCTCCAAAACCATGAGACAAAATAAACCTTTTCCTTTAATGAGCTGATTGCCTCAGGTATTTTGTTACAGTAATGGAATCTGACTCACACACTTACTGTTACGGTGGGAATGTGAGGTGCCCCCCAGAAGCTCCCATGTGGGACATGCAAGAAGGTTCAGAGGAGAAGTAATTGAGTTATAAGAGTCTTAACCCAACCAAGTGAATTAATCCCCGATAGGGATTGACTGAGTAGTAACTGAGGTGCTAGGGTGTGGCTGGGGGTGGGAACTGGGGCCTGGCTTCGGTCTATACTTGTATCTGGCCAGTGGAGCCTCCCCCTGCTTCCCGACCATGATGTGAGCTTCTCCCCTCTGCCACCCTCTCCCACCATGAGGCTCTGCCCCACCTGGAGCCCTGAGGAATGGAGCGGCCTTCCATGGACGAAGGCTCTGAGACCCTGAGCCCGCCGATAAACCTTTCCTCCTTACGTCGTTCTGGTGGGGTCCCTGAGTCACAGCAGCGAAAACAGCTGACTAAAATGCCTACTGAGCAGGAAGACTGCACTACACACTTAAGGTGGTCAGCTCTGCCCATGGGAAAGTGACCACCAAGCGGACACCACGCCCAGCTTACAGATGAGAAGAGCAAAGCATCTGGAGGCCCAGAGGCTCACCCAGCTCAGTGGCGACAGCAAGGGGCCGTAAACAAGGGGCTGGAGGAGCCAGAGGAGGACCCGGCATAGTCAGCCTGGGGCGCCAGATGGCACAATGCCACTTGTTGGCACCCACTGGGCAGAGGGAGGGGCGGGCTCTTCAGGCTCCTCCCCCAGGACCTCACTACCCCCAACGCCCTCCCAAGGCCTCCTGCCACGCCACGTAGGGGGCACACAGTCACTGGCAACAAGGGCGGGGGCTGCTGGTGACCTACGGGGAGAAGCCTGCAGGTACAACTAAACCAAGGCTCTCGAGGTCGTCTAGGCCACCTGGTGAGGAAGAGCCTCACAAGAGAAGGGAGGAGAGGGGCCACGCGGCCACGTGAAGACGAGGCAGACACTGCAGCATGTGGCGGGAGCCAAGGAGCACCAGGACCCCCAGGGCACAGAGGCAGGGAGACCCCACCCCCGGGGCCTCGGGCAGCCTGGCCCTCCACAGCTGCACTCTGGACTTCTGGCCTCCAGAACTGTAAGAACGTCAGTCCCTGTGGCCGCAAGGCCCCGGCTGTGCTCATCATTAGGGCAGCGCCAGATGGCCACGGCTCTGAGCCTGGTGCCCTCGGCCCTGTGACACACATGCCCACCACCATGGGCACTGGGCAAACGCCACGGGGTGGATGGAGGAGCGGGTGAGCGAGGCTGGGAGAGAGACTAAGGCAGAGTCCTCCAGGACTCTCCAGCTCTGCCAGCTCTCTGCACTCACACTGTGCAGGTTACTGTGGCACCCTGCCTGGTGCCAGACCCCGGGCAGCCACTAGGCCTCACCAGGCAGGTTCCCCAGACCCCGGGCAGCCACTAGGCCTCACCAGGCGGGTTCCCCAGACCCCGGGCAGCCTCTAGGGCCTCTCCAGGCGGGAACCCCCAGACCCCGGGCAGCCACTAGGGCCTCACCAGGAGGGTTCCCCAGACCCCGGGCAGCCACTAGGGCCTCACCAGGCGGGTTCCCCAGATCCCTGGGCAGCCACTAGGGCCTCACCAGGTGGGTTCCTCACCCAGGCCCCCCCAGGTCTCTTTGGGGAAACAAGCCCCCAAGGCACCCCCAGTTGGGCAGGAAGTCAAAACGGCCTATGTGGGCTGCACGCTGGACGCTGTGGTGTCTAGCTCCACCCTGAATTGGGGTTGGGGCACAGAGAGGGGGTGGGGCAGGCCCAACCAGCTTTCAGTCAAAGATTTGGGTTCACCCTGGATCCTCCCAGCCAACCTCCCGGGGAACCCTGCCTCTGACCACAGCCCCAGCTGCCCACAAGTCTCAGGCCCAGACCCATCTGTCCAGGAGCTACCTCCATACAGCCACAGGACTGCTGGTCCTCATGGGCGGGGCTTGGTGGGCCCAGCTGGTCCTCGTGGGGGACTTGTGTGGGCGCTGCAGGTAGTGGTGAGTGGGTCTGGGGAACTCTGCCTTCATGCGGTTCTGAATTTCTTCTCTGGTTTGGGTTTTGGTTTCTTCCCCCATAGATAGGTCCCAGACCTTGAACTTCTTGAACTTCTAAAAGACACCTGCCTTTGGGGCCGGGGCCAGGAGGAGAGGACCCCTGAGTGTATGACAGTGGCCACAGGCACACACAGGTCTCTGGGCTTCACCTTCCAGATATTCAGAACACGGGCCGGCTGTGAAGCTGCACTTTCCGGAAAGTCCAGTGGCACCAGTTCCAGGCCCTCAGAGGGAAGGAGCAGGGGTGGGAGGGGGCGCCACTGGTGCCCAGCGAACAGCTGGGCTGCGGGTCAGGAATGTGGGCAGCTGCAGGAGCCCAGGGTGAGGAGCAGCCCTGGGCCTGGGGCCCTGGGGAGTGCAGGGTGACCGCCCAGCTGTCCCCCAGCAGGAAGGTTGGGCCTGGGCTGCTATTCCAGATGGAAGCCAAACGCCTGCCAAGGCCCAGCAGCTGCGGGTCACCAGGAGGGCAGGCTGCAGAGGGCGGGGCTCCCACCTGCAGCAGCCTTCCCTGGGCCTCACCTGAGCCCTGCAGTAGGCGAGGCCCCTGCCCAGTCTGCCAGGGCCTCGGCCGACCGCTTCTCACTTACTGTCCCTCCTTGTGCACCCTAGGCCAGGACGGTCACCCCGTCCTACCAGGTGGGAAGGCCGAGGTCCAGACCAGCACTCAAGAGCACCCCTACGCTGGCTTACGGCAGGTCCTGCCTCATGTGGGCCGGGAAGGAAGGGTCTGGACACGGCTCCTGGAGAGTTTGGTTTGGGTTTTTCCTCCAATATAAAAATAAGGGGAGGGGGCTGGGGCCGGGGCTCAGTGGCAGAGCACTCGCCTCGCACACGAGGCACTGGGTTCCATCCTCAGCAGCACACAAAAATAAAATAGAAGTATCGTGTCCATCTACAACTAAAAAAAGTATTTTAAAAAAAGTAAGAGGAGGGAAGTGGGCCTCGGGAACCTGCAAAACCCCCGCCCTGCACCGCCACTGGCCACAAGGGCTTGGCTCTGTCCAGCTGCTGACTGCTCTTTCTCCAAGGGGATGGTTGGGAATGACACACGGGAGTGACAGGAGACCCTGGGTGCTGGCACCTCCTCAGTGACATGGTGTCCCCAGCTCACCCCAGGGATGGGGAAGACCCCTGGCTGGGCCAAGCATTTCCCCTCCCACCCTCCCCCAACCCCGCCGCTGGGCATCCCGGCTGTTCCCACAGCTCCTGCGCCTCTCTTTTGTGCGGAATGAACAGCTGTGGCCACGACAGGCTTGCCCCGAGTTTGAGGGGCTTTTCCTTCAAAGCAATTCCCGCAGTGGGGCCAGCGGTCCCACCCTTCCCCCCACACTCTGTATTGGTGCATCACAGTCGTTGGTGGGATCTGTTGTTGCACGTTCACACACACACACACACACACACACAAATGCAGAGTCACAATACAATCTGGCCAATGTCACTCCCCAGCCCTTCCCCCTCCCTCCCCACATGCCACCCCTTGGTCCTCTCCTCTAGGGGTCTCTGATCTTTCATGAGACCCCCCATCTTCCTCTTCCTATCTTCCACATGAGTGAACACATATGACCCTGACCCTCTGGCTCTGACTTACTTCCCCTAACATGATGATATCTGACTGCATCCATTTTCCTGCCAAGGACACAGTTTCGTTTCTCTTTTCGGCTGAGTCGAGCTCCAGTGTGTACACACGCCACATTTCCTGACCCCTTCATCCGCTGACGGACACCTAGGCTGGCTTCAGCTTGAAAAGGCCCCACCTCTGTTATAGGGGGCTCCAGGTGTGTGGTTCCCCATTGAGGGGTAGGGACAGGGGGCAGGGGACCTGGTGCCTTCCAGGGCCCTGGGGAAGTCATCCCAGAGGCCAAAGCAAGAAAGGAAGGAGCCTGTGTCCCCTTGAACACCAAATGTCACACTGGGCACGGAGGGCCCCCCTCAGCCAGGACACCCTTCCCTGCCACACTCCGTGACCATCCCTGTCCAAGGGTCTCTGGTTCCACCAGTGGAAAGGGCTGAGCCAACGTGGACTTGGAGCACAAGCCCATCGCCACCTGCCTTCACCCATTCGTCCTTGAATCCTTTGTCCATCAAACTTTGCCAAGTCCTACTTTGTGCCAGGCACCAAGAAGAAATGCGCCATCCACCAGCCATGGGAAGGGGGCTACCCCCAGGCTCCGAGGCTGAGCCTGCGAGGCAGTCCTGCCCTGCCCTGCCCGGCCGGCCCAGGAGTTACTTTCAGCTGGAGGGGCAGGTGGCCAAGGGAAGTGAGAGGGCAGCCGAGCAACGCAGAGGGGCGAGACAGAGCACAGCGCCAGCTGCAGCCACCAGGAGGGACGCAGAGGCCAGCCCCGATGACAGGCCCCCACAGACCAGGCTGGATGGGGGACTCCAGAGCAGCGCCATGGGGAGTGTGACTCCACAGCCGGCACCCCAGCCAGCCCTCCTGGCTCCTATCCAGGCTTCCTCCTCCCCTCTCCACCTCCTGGGCCGTGGGGCACCCCAAGGGGCTCCTCTCACAGCCCCTCCCCAGCCACCGCCTTTCTCCCTCAGCTCTCCCCCCTCCCCCCCAAGTACTCCAAGGCAGGCCCTGAAGCCCACAGCCCCCGAGCCATAGCCCCCGAGCCACAGCCCCTGAACCACAGCTCGGAAGCACCAGGCTCCGAAAGAAAGAGGGAGCCATGGAGGGGTGACCTGCACACCACTCCCACCACACAAGGAAGACGTCCACCCCGCCAGTCCCTGGAGCCTGCTTGGGCAGCATCTTTGCAGGTGTAACTGTGGTCAGGATCTCAAGATGAGGTCACTGCAGGTTAGGCAGAACCTGACCCAGTGACCAGGGTCATCTTAAGAGACGGAAGAGAAGGACACAGTGAGAGGCCACTGCGGTCAGGGCTGGAGAGATGTGACCACAAGCCCAGCAGCCCCTGGAGCAGCGGCAGGAAGGGCCCCCCTGAGCCTGGGAGGGACCGCGCCTGCCCACACCTCGGCTCTGGACTCCTAGTCTCCAGGACTGGGACAGAACCATCTGGTTGTTCAAGCCACCTTGACTGCAGGCACTGGCCACCAGACAGGGAGGCCGAGAAACACCTGCCCCAGCCTCTGGGCCTCACTGGTAGGCAGCACCAGGGGCTGTGCCCGCTGCTCCACTCTAGGGAAGAGGACTTGGCACCAGCAGCCCAGGAGCCAGGGTGGGGTCCACAGTTCAGCAGCCCACGATGCCAAACCCCTGTGGGCCCTGAGACTCTGAGCCCCCTGGCACTGCCCAGTGCACGGAGCCCTCCAGGCCCATGCCAGCCCAGAATCCTGGCCTGCGGGAACTCAGTCGCTCTGCCATCCCATTTCCAACTACAAGACTGAGTGCTTGCTACCAGCCGTCCACTCCCTGGTCCCTGGCAAGGCCTCCCAACCCCTGTGAACAGAGGCCAAGGCAACTGGGGAGCCACTCGGGTAGTGGTATGTAAAAACCCGCTGCTGCCCCCACCCTAAGGGATCACCGTGAGGGCCTCCCAGGACCCCCAACAGAGGACCCATGCACAGGAGGTGCTGCAAACCAGGATCCACAGAACTCCGCCCCCCAAGGCCTGGCTCCACCCCGCAGGCCCCGCAGGCCCCGCAGGCCCCGCAGGCCCCGCAGGCCCCGCAGGCCCCGCAGGACGGGGCATGGCTCAGCAGAGCTGGCCTGGCGAGCAGGAGGCCTGGGTTCGATCCCAAGCCCTGGAAAACAACAGGCACTGCCCGTTATTTCTCAAGCCAGGAAGTCAGGCTCCTCTGGTGGGGACAGTGGGCAGTGAAGTGCCTTATCCCCTCTCCCTAGGAGGCAGCTCACTCGCCTGCCCGCAGGGATTGGCTGGGGAGTGCCACGAGCAGGGAGGTTCATAGGGGACCTGACGTTGTGCCAACCCCAGAGCCAGACTTCGCTACACCCTCTGAAGAGCACAGGGATGATGATCCAGAGATGGGGTCCTGATCCAGAGATGGGGGTCCCAGGACAGCTGCAGCTCCCCAGCAAGCCCCGCAGGAAGAAGGGCTCTTTGTCAACAAAGCCAAGCAGGGTGCCTGCTGCCTCTGGAGCTGGACAGAGAGGGCCGAGAGTCCACGGTGGCCAAGGAGGCCCGGGCAGCAGGATGGATACAGTGGTGCTCTCACAGCCAGTCTCTGGCCTAGCAGCCAGATCACCAGCCTCTGCAGGGTGGAGTCCTCCCCACAGGCCTCTGGGGACCTGAAGACCAAGGCAGCCCCTCCCGCCCTTTCCCCACACCCACTGGGGCAGGAGCAGCCAGGCCCCTCCTCACACAGCCCAAGGCCTGGCTGGAGAGAAGGCGAGGCCTGGGTGACCCGCTGGGGGTCCAGGTAGCCAGGCGGACCACTGGCGCCCGTAGGATGCTGGGGCCAGAGTCGGGCTCATCTCCTATTTCTAACCCATACTGGCAGGGCAGGGGGTCAGGACCTCGGCAGAGCTGTGGGGAGCAGGTGCTAAGCCCCCTGGGGTAGAGCACCGCAGTCAGTGCACCCAGGTCCAGGGACAGCTGAGTGCTCAGAGCCACTCCCAAGGCCACCAGGTGCCCCTGAGACTCACCAAGAAGCACCCCATCCAGACTCCCCAACCCAATAGGATCCATGCCTGAATCTCAGCACTGTCCCTCCCACTTTGACCCTGGGGACACGCCATCCATGCCCACTGGATGCCTTCCTCGGGTGGAGGGCTGGATGGGCCACCCCAACTCTGAGCTCCAGCTCCTCCGTGTGACCCTCTCTAGCACCGGGGTGCAGGGCCTCCAGATGTACCACCAAGCTGAGAGATGGACGCACAAGGGGCCAGCGCCACCCAAGGCCTGTCTACAGAGGCAGAGGGAGCTGGGGGTGCAGGCTTGGTCCTCCACACTGCCCTGAGCTCCAGGGGTGGCCCATCCATCCAGGCGCCTGGCCTGCCTCCCCTCCAACTCCCTGGACCACCAGACCCTGCACCACAGAGCCGGGGCACTGAGACCGGGCTGCAGTGCGGTGGCCCTCTGGGGGCTGCAGACAGGCCGGGTTTGCCAGGAGCCCTGGGGAGCCAGCTGCCCCTGGCCAGTTTCCAGAGCTCCTGGTTTAACACGGTTTGTTTCCGCTTCCTGCTGCACCTGGCTACAGGCACCTTCCCCGCCTCACAGGCGCTGGGCAGGCTTTCCCCACGCCCTGGACACCTCCCTCTCCACGGCGCCGTGGTGGCCCGATTCTTCCAGAGAACTTTTGCTTCCCCATAGAGAGGTCTGCCCTCTCATCCACCCTGGCCAATCTGGTCTGAGTCTCTCTAGCAATTCAGACTTAAAGGTGCACAGTGCTCTCGTCTCGAGGCAGCGACCCTGACTATCATGAGAAGGAGGTGACCAGGGTCCGGGATGGGGGACTTGAGGCTAGAACTGCACCCACGTATTCACCTGGTCAGGACACCACAGGCAGGAGGAGGGAGCCCAGGAAGATCTGCGAAGAATTCTCCCCCACAAGGATCAGCAACCCAGCACGGACCCAAGCCCTCCACAGCCAGCTGCCAGGGTGACCCAGGAAATGCCTCCAGCCGTGCTGAGGGACAGAAGGAGGGAGGACCAGGGAGCAGGAGGCCCGGGGCTGCCTGGGGTGGACAAAGGCGGCACAGCCCAACCCTCCAGAGCCCAGGCTGCAGGAAGTCAGCCACCAATGGCCATCTCCAGGGGGCCTGGGAGCTGAGAGCCACACCCAGGGTCAGCCAGCAGGACGTGGCCCTCCCACAGGTGGCGTTCAGTAGCCTGACCTGGAACAAGAGTGCAGGGACCGGGGCGGTGGCTCAGTGCCAGGTGTGAGGCCTGGGTTCAACCCTCAGCACCGCATATAAACGAATAAGTAAACAAAATAAAAGATCCATTGGCAAATAAAAAATATTAAAAAAAAAAAAAAAAGAGCGCAAGTGCCCACTGCGTCACACCGGAGTGTGGGAGAGGTAAGGCAGGCGCAACGTCACACATCACGGGAAATGCTGCCCCTGAAAGTTGGTGCAGCCCGCGGCCAAGACCCACCTGTCAGCGACGGCAGAATGAGAAAAATACATTGTCTCAGAAAACGCAAAATAAGGTGCTCAGAAAGACAGAGAGGCCAGGCCTGCCAGGGAAACTGGGGGGCACTGGCACTAGTGACCTTCCACAAGCACGCGTGTGGACGCAGGAACACACAAACACACACCCGAGGCGTGTAACTTTGAAGGTCTATATTTTATTTAAAAATACAGTTTTTTAAAGGCCATTAACCCCCCCCCAAGTCCAAGGGCTCAGAAAGGTAGCCCCAAAAGCTCTGCAGCCCCCACACAAAGACCTGAAGGGGAGCAGAGCACCCATAGGGCACATAGGGCCAGTCCCTCAACTGGGGGTCAGCACAGGGGCCTGGACAGACTGAGACCACACTCCAGAGGGCAGCACCCACACCACCTGGGACCAAGTCACAGGCCAGCTGCCCCCAGTCCCTCTGCTCTGGTAGCTGTGCCACCTCCTGTCACAGACCGCTGTACCCAGAGCCTGATGTGTCAGCCACAGAGGACGGGCAGCTGCAGAGCCAGCCGCCTCGCTCTGCCCGCCCCCAAGTGACCACGATGCCGCCTGCG
>NW_026000052.1:3157927-3173479 GCF_001458135.2 Marmota marmota marmota | reverse complement strand
GCCTGGGCCCGCGCCCAGGTGCACACAGCAGAACAGTGGCCTGGGCCAAACCACGAGGGCACAAGGATCCACGAGAGCGCCGAGCCGGGTGAGCAGTGCACAGCACAGCAGCGGGTCTCCACAAGCCACTGTGAGGCTGCTTCCTGATTAAAGCTTTTCAGGATCAATAGCAATAAAGGAGGCCCCGAAAATCAATGGAAGGCAGCACCCTTTTTAAGAAAAACCACTTTGTCCACAGGAGAAGCCCCTGGAGAATAACAGACACGACTGCTTAGGGATCTGCAAAGGCCACCTGGTCACCTGAGACAAATCCCCACCCTTCCCCAGAGCCCAGGCTAAGGCTCCTATAGGAACAGAGGTCAGCACCTACCTTCGGGCCTCTGGATAAACTGCGCCCTGCAGGCAAAGCTGCTGGCTGGTCCGTGCTCCCGTCCTCCCCGACAGTCCCTCCCCAACAACCTGCAGCCCCGGCTGGAAGACCCCCGCTCCTGCAGCCCTGGGACCCCTGCCTGCCCACCCCAGGACCTGCAGAACCACCCGACCTCACCCTGAGGGACCACCATTCCCTCCACCATTCCAGCAGCACAGAAAGCCCTGGGCCCAGCACTCTGGTCCACCAAGAGCCCACCTGTGCCCATCATGCCACACGGTAAGGCACTGGTCGGAAACCACAGCTGGCCCCAAAACGCAACTCACTCACAGAGCCCGTCTCAAAGAGGGGGACGGGAACCCAGGAACCTGCGCTCACCCACGGCACCGGGGGCTGCAGCCGCAGACCACACCTGCCCCATGGCACCCCATCCCTCCCCCGACACTGACCACATGCACATGGGGCCAGGGCCCTGAACCCCACCACCCAGACAGGGCACCACTCCTCTGTCACTGAGGTTGGGAACTCCACCGGACTCATCCAGGTTTGAGGGTCCCTTTAACACAGGTGGGTGGCAGCAACAGGGGCCACTTCCTCCCTAAGCCACAGCCACAGCCCACCCCTAAGTACCCCACACCTGGAGACCCACCCCAGGTCTGGCCCAGACACAAACAAGGAAGCAGGCCGTCCCCCAGGACCCAGGGGGGCCGGGTGTGAATGCTCCAGCCACCCACACCACCCATCCTGTCCCTGCACCCTGGCCCTGGTGCCAGAGCCCCGCAGAGCCACTCCTCAAGAACAGCAAACACACCGCCTCCTGCTCTCTGCTGATGTACCCGCTCTCCCCGGGCCTTGCTTGCTAACAGATGTTTCGTTTAAGCAGCTAAATTACCACAAAATACACCCAAAGAGATGACAGGCAATTCCTCCCAAGGCTTATTTGCATGAGGAAGGAGTGGTGGGCAGACATTCTATCTTCCCTTTTTTGAAAGAAAAAAAAAAAGATTTTTATTACACACATGAGTAAAGAAAACAAGAGAGAGGTTGCCAGCACATGAATTATGGATGGCAGTGTTTAGACAGGTACAGATCCCGGCACCTCGGGAGCGGGGCGCCTGGGGAGAGGACGCCAAGGCTGGGCACGGGCTCCCGTCCTGCCTCCTACTGCTGCATGCAGATGGGCTCTTTGTGCACTGGCCTCAGTTTCCAGGGCTTTTAAATGGAACGATTGTAACTGCTCCTCCCAGGTGCTGTCGAGAGGCAGCAAGAGCCCTGTGCAGGGCCCGTCCACCATGGGGCCCCTTTGAGCGTCCGTGACCATGGGGCACCCCAGAGCCAGCCCTGGGAGCAGCCCAGAGCAGGCAGTGCAGCAGGTGACTCCCTGGGCCCAAGGACTACAGAGGGCTGGGGACTCTTGGCCGAGCCCATGCAGCACGAGGAACTGTCCTGGCAGGACCTGCTGCCCGCCCGCCCACTGCGCTCAGCCCTGGTGCAGGCCAGCACCTCGCAGCCGCCAGACAGCAGAGCATCAGAAGGGCTGAGCGCCGACACCCTGTACTGGGGAGATGAGACGTGGCTGTTATAGGCTGGCTTCCTGCCCACTGGCCACTTCCCATGCCACCCAGGACAGCCAGGCCCCAGTGGGAGGAGCAGGGCAGGACGAAGACAGGAGCTGGTCCAGGATGTGGGCTCAGCCAGTCATGGTCCCCAGCTGTCAACCCTCCCCACACTGGCTTCCTGCTCCACCTGGGCCCTGACTCTCTGTGAGGAGGTGGCCAGTCCTTTCCCCCACCGAAGGGACGGCTCTTCGTCCCCCTTGTCCAACAGGGCAGACAGAACCCTGCAGACAGAATAAGTCCCTCAGGCTGCACAACTCCAGAGCTGGAATAGACACAGTCCCAAACTGCCCAGGAGCAGGGTGCCGCGACATGCAGGCACGGGGGGAAGGCAGAGGGGACCCCATCTCCTGACCCGGGGTCCACTCTGACTCATCCACACCCCCATGCAGCCACCACCCTCAACCCAGACGACACTGCCAGGCGTGAAGCTAGGAGCAGCCAGAGTGCCTCACGGGCGCGCACAGCCACACGCCCCTGAAAAGGGAGGCTCACAGCCCAGATTGACGGCCTCGGTGGTCACTCCCAGACCCTCGGCACCCACCAACTAAAGGACGAGCGCGGGCCCCCTCCAGCAGACCTTCCTGGGAAACCTCCACACTAACACCCCCTAAAACGCTGGGGGGCAGCAGCACCACACCACTGGCTAACGCAGAAAAACAGAAAGCCACGTCATTGTTAAACCAGACTGTGCCTGACCTGCTGGTGCCCGGAGATGACCACAGCCAGAGGGCCCTGGCTCCTGCCAGCTGAGCCAGGAACATGCCCCGCCCACAGAAGAGCTGAACAAGGACTTGTCACCAGAGCACCAAGCAAGACCCAGACAGACAGACAGACGGACGGAGAAGTCCGGGCGGGGCAGGCAGGGCGGCTGCCCCCAGGAGTCATTACACACATGTCCAGACGTGGGCGGGCAGCGGCTCCAGCAGCCTCCAGCCTTCCTCCTGCTGCCCTGGAGGACCTCGGGCAGAAAAGACGCCCCATTTACAGCCGAGGGACCGAGGCAGCCTGGAGCACACAGCCAGGGCCTGCTGTGCCGACCAGGCCCCGGCTCCTCAAGAAGGTGGAGAGGGTGCCCCCCCATTCTCCTGCTGCCAGCTCAGCGAGGGCTCTCAGGTGCCGCCTGCAGGTGCCACAACGTCAAGGGGGGGTTGCAGAGTCTGGGGAGCTGTTTCCTGGCTGCCCACCCGCAGCCTCACTCCTGCAGAGAGAAGGGAAGGCTACGGGCCCCGGGCAGCTCTGACCCAGCACAGGCCCAAGTCAGCATCAGCAAGCAGTGCCAGAGGGGGCCTGAGGAGCCCGCCACAAGGAGGGCAGGAGGATGGCCATAGGGTAGACCACAGGGTGGACAGGAGGACAGCCGAAGGGCAGGCCACAAGGTGGACAGGAGGACAGCCACAGGGCAGACCACAGGGTGGACAGGAGGAAGATCAGGAAGAAGGTCACAGGGCAGACCACAGAGTGGACAGGAGGATGGCCACAGAGCAGACCAGAGGGTGGACAGGAGGAAGACCACAGGGTAGACAGGAAGATGGCCACAGGGCAGACCACAAGGTGGACAGGAGGAAGACACAAGCAGGTACCAGGGAAGCACGTGGCACGGGGACCTAGACAGCAGTGAAGAACGGCCTGGGGTCCATGGACGTACCACACCCACACAAGACTGACAGGTGTCCTGCCACCACGCAGCCCACTCCAGCTGGGCTCAGTCCTGACCCTGGAGGAGGCCGGCCCAGAGGCCACCCGAGGGCTGCTATCCCGAGAGTCCCTGAAGCCCCATCGCACAGACGGGAAGGAAGCCAGGGCGCAGACACACCAGGTGCCCGCTGCAGGGCCAGAGGCAGGGGCACGGGCAGGTGTCTCCCGCGTCATCCCACTCCAGGAAGCCCCTCCCCTGCCCTGCCCACCAACGGGACAGCCTCCTCCTGCACCCTTGGTCATCTCCTGGCAGTGTCCACCTGGGCCCTGAGCAGCAGCTAGAAGGAGCAGGGCTCGGTAAACACTGAATGGGCAAACCAGGCCGAGAACCCCACACCCACTCCCAGGACCACGGTGCCCAGAAACGAGCTCTGTCCTCTCTGGCCCCTGGGCCAGCACAACCATTCCCACTCCAGGAAGCAGGCAGAGATGCCAGGACGTGAGGGGACAGGGGAAGCCTCTGCTGACGTGGCAGAGGTGCTCAGAGGCAGAGCCAGCTGCCCGCAGCAGCCCACCCTTCCTCTCCTGCTGGAGCTGCGACCCTCTGCCCCCTGGACTGCAAGCCCCTCTCCAGGCTTCCACCTCCCCTGGACACCTGCTGGACACACAGTGACGTTCTGGTCAGGGCACAAGGACAATGGTCACAGCAGTGGCAGAGTCGAGTGTCACTGGCTCCTTCATGGGGCTGCACACACACACACACACTGCATGTCGGGCAGGACACCTGGCATCTACAGGGACAGCAGGAGGGTGCTGGTGTGTCACAGGCAAACCGAGGCTTGGAGAGGCTGGGTGACACCCCCAGGGCCAACGTCCACCACAGACTGCAGAGCTGGGCTCAGAAATGACAGCTCTTCCCCCACTTCTCTCCCACTGGTCACAGGTTCACCATGGGCTGCAGCTCGCATGTGGCACTGGCCCCGCATGCATGGGGCCCTAGGTCCCCTCCTCAGCACCATGAAACAAGGACTCACGGTCACTGTGCTCCCAGGCCAGGCGCCCGGGGCTCTGTCCCTGAACCTCAGGAAGACACACCCTCTTTTCCACCCACACCAACCTTCAACAGCCCCACCTCTGGAGTCAGGAGTTTCCACCAAGGTCCACCCGACCTGGCCTGCAGGCCTCACACCCAGCCTGGCCTCTGCTGTGGACAGAACCCACCATGATGGCCAAGCTCAAGGCACACAGCCGTCACCAGCCAAGCCGGGACTACGGCCGAGCCCTGAGCACACCACCTGAGGTCTGCAGCCACGAGGGAGGGGAGTCTAGCCTCCCTGCTGGGACGGAGGCCCAGGGAGAGTGACGGGGTGACCAGCCAAGGCTGGGGAGCAGAGGAGCCCAGCGCACCCCGTCTCCAGGCGGCTCTTCCGGGAGGCCAGCCTCGGGCCTGCTTCCTTTGAGCTCTGGAATAAAAACAAAACTGAGAGGTTCCTCAGGCCGCCCAGAGCCTGACCGGTCAGCATGCAGCAGATGCTCAGGGTCAGTGTAGACATGACCCGTCATCTATGGGCAAAGGCAGCCCGCAGAGCAGCCAGGTAATGGGGTGGGGAGAGGGGGCATGAGGGCCCAGTGGGGGGACCAAGAGTAGGCGTCAAGTGAAGGAGAGTCTCGGGACGCAGGTGTCATGAGCTGGGGGCCAGAACCGGCCTGAGACACGCATCCAGATGACTTGCCAAGCTGCTCCAGGCGGCAGGCCCTGGCCAGTCGCCCTGTGCATCGGTTTAAAGATGGGGGCCCAACACTCCTCATGTGACCACTGTCACCTCCAGAGCCCAAAAAGGGTCCCCTGGGAACAAGAGAGAAAAAAGAAATAGGTGGTCCTCAGACCCCCAGGGAGCAGGCACAATGGAGGGCCAGGCCACCGAAATCAGAAAGGCTGTGGCCGGGTCCAGACTGCACTCCACTCCAGCCCGACGGCCCCTCCTCGGCTGCCCCTAGCTGCACCTTGTCCTGAGACAGTGTGACAAACGAACAGCGCTGGGAAATGGCCACATGCAGAAGAGGGACATCAAGGCACCTGGCTCTGGGGGTAAGCAGAGCAGAGACCAAGAGGCCCACCCCGCACAGGGACGGTCTTGGCCAGGCACCCAGCACCCTGTCCGCAGAGCGCACCCTCCTGCCACCACCCACGCTCCAGCAGGAAGGACCAACAGGGCAGAGGTGACCCTCACGGAGGCAAGTTGGCATTCGGAGAAGCCCTCTGACAGCAGAAGAAAGACCCCTCCCAGCCCAATGCAGATGGTAAGGGGCATGGGGCTCAGGGGCTGTGGGACGTGGGGACAGGCTTCAAGTCCCAGAAAGGCCCCAGGAAGGCCCCAGGCTAAGGCACTACCTCAAACCAAAACAGCGAAGCCGAGGAGCCGGGGCCAGCGGGAGCTCTGGTGGCAGCATCTGGGATGTGGCCGGAGGGCGGGGCCTGCTGAGGTCTCTGTTGGAACCCTACACAGACTACAAGGACCCACAAGTGACCCCACAAAACACAAGCACCGCGTTGCCGGCAGCGTCTGTTCTTGTGAATCCCGCAGCTGGCAGGCTCGGGGAACCGGACCTGCGCCACCGCACAATCCGTCCGTCTCCACCACGGCCTGTTTGTTGTTCTTGTTTACATTTTGGATTCGGAAGCCAAAGACAGCCCAGAAGCTGCAGGACACGCACAGGACACGCACAGGACATGCGGCTTCAGAAGACCCCACTCACAGCGGCAGAGCACGGGCTCCAACCGGCTGTGCCCTCAGCCTGGACCTAGGCCAGCACAGGGCTGGGTCCAGAGCCATGAGACCCCTCCGCCCCTTCAACCACTCCCCAACAGACCCCATGAGGTGGCTCTGGGGAAGCCCCTTCCACGACAAGGAGGCGGGGCCTGGAGATGCCATTCAGAGCAGTCAGGAGGCAGGGAGGCGGGGTCAGAACCCAGGCCTGAGAAGGGCCATGCCGTCACCATCAGGCACCTGCTGTCACCATCCCTGCCTAACGGCAAGGGGCCAGGCCAGGTGGACAGGGGGTCCCAGGGGTCTGCACAAACGTGGCTCAGTCACCGTGGGCAGCTGGAGGTCCCAAGGCCCAGGGCTGGAGCGGATGCAGCGCAGCCATCGGAACTCGGCAGAGGATGTTGATGACAGGAAGGCGGCCCAGCGAGCGCAGGGGACTTCCTTTGCAGAGACCAAAGGCAGGGCCACGGCCGTCCCAACAGCCACACAGGAGCCAGGCCCAGGACCCACCCTCCGGCCCGGGCCTTGCCTCAGGACCTGCCAACTGTACTTCAACCGCCCCCGCCCCCCGTAGGGTGCCTGTTTCCAGTGCTGAGCTGAAGGCACTAGAGCACAGGTGCAGGAAGCCCACCTGCCAGCCTCACGGAACGAGGCCCACAGCCTCCTGCCCTGGGCTGGGTTTTGTTTTCTTTTTTTAAACTGGGGATTGAATCCAGGAGCACTCTGCCTCTGAGCCACATCCCCAGTCCTTTAAAAAAAGGGTTTTGTTTTTGTTTTTTGTTTTGTTTTGTTTTGTTTTTTGAGTCAGGGTCTTGCTACATTACCCAGGCTGGCCTGAACATGCGATCCTCCTGCCTCAGCCTCCCAAGTGGTTGGAATGACACCAAGTACAGCTTGAGGACTTTGTTCACCCTCCCTCCCACCTCCCCGCAGAAAGCCAGCAGCACAGACGGTGCCCCTCTCTGTGGCCTGGCGCCCAATGGCAGGTGCTAAGGAAATGACAGAGGGAGCCCCCTCCAGCTACCTGGCAGCAGCTGAGGGGACAGGCCAGGAGGCCGTGAAGGAGAGGGGAAGAGCCTGCCGGCCCTGCGGCCCTCTCTGGACTCAGGCGCAGGGCTCTGTCCCCCAAGCCCCCCACCAGCTCGAGAACAATGCCAAGGGCCTAGTCTGCTGGTAGAGGGAGGCACAGAGCCCCAGGGTGAGGCCACACAGCAGGGCAAGAGGCAGGGCAAGAGGCCACTCCACAGGGAGAGGCCACACAGCAGGGCAAGAGGCAGGGCAAGAGGCCACTCCACAGGGAGAGGCCACACAGCAGGGCGAGAAGGCCTGGCCCCAGGCCATGCAGCCATGGCCACTCGCACCTCTCCCTCCCCACCCAGGAACTGCAAGCTGCACAGCCTGGTCCTGGCAGGGCTTCCCACCAAGGGCAGGGCTGGCCAGTCAGAAAGGAGCAGGGAGGTTCTCCCAGCCCTAAGCACCCCAGGGCCAGGCAGCGCCCAGCAACCCACATACCCTCCCAGGAAGCCTGGGGCACTGCCCCCTCCCAAGACCAGAGGACAGTCACTCCCCACTACCTGCTGTCCAGCTGGCCTTGCGACACGGCTGCCATCCATGGAGCGTCCTGTCAAGCCACCCTCCAAGTCCCAGCCAGGGCAACACCATCCCGGCCAGGCAGGGACAGCACACCACGCAGCTGGCTCCAGACCCCGTGCCGCTGCCACTGCCACTGCCGCTGGGACACAGACCTCCTAATACCACACCCTGGCATCAGTGGTCTGGGGGCTGTTGGCCGCTGCCCACAGGGAGCCTCTCAGCCGAATGGCCACTGTCTCTACCTTTATCCCAAGTGCCTCCTCCTCCAGGAAGCCTCCACACCACCCTGCTCCAGGAATCCCAGGGCAGCACAGCCCTGGACCACACAGACATCTCTTGCCTGCCTAGCTGGACCCCTTGCCAGGGAGCAGCAGAGAGCGGGCAGCAGGCGTCCCAACTGGCCAGTGCGTGCTGTCTGCCCGGGGCCCGGGTGAATTGCTAACAGCCCCCCTCAGCCATGTGGGGCTTAAGTGTCAGGTGCTCTGGCCCCCCTGGGGCATGGGTCCAGGAGGGTCTCCTGCAGACAGAGACAGCTCTGACGCCAGCCCCCGAGGGAGCCCTCCGTGTGCACCAGGAGGTGTGCCAAGGGTCCGTGCTGCAGGTGGGCAGCCAGCAGAAGGGAAGCAGGACGGCAGCCCCACCATCCCACCGCTGCCTGCTGGGCCTGGGTCCTGGATGCCAAGGGAGGGGCACACGACCAGCCAGGGCCCTGCGCGCCAGCCTTGCCTCCAGGCCCGGGGCAGGGTACCGCATCCTGGGACCCACCGGGCCTTCTAGGAGGCACACACCAGGTCTTTCTCACCAAACCCGATAGGACAGGCTTTGGGACGGCCACTGCCATCCCCTGAGGTAAGGAGGCCAAGCTGAAGAGACCTGTTACGGCCACACTGCTAAGTGGAGGACCTGCTTGGGGTCAGCCTCCTGGTCAGGGGATGTGGACAAAGCCTGGCCCTCACTGCTGGGGCGAGGTCGGAGGCAGCGCTTGGCACACAGCCTGGCAGAGCCCAGCCGAACCTGGCCTGCGTGCGGCTCCTCCTGCTTGACAGGCCCATGCCAGGGCTTGCATGGCATGTGGAGGTCGCCACAACCTGGGTGAGGAGCAGGGAAGGGGAGATCCCCGAGGAGCAGGGCCCCCTCAGGTCCTGAGCTGGCGGGAGCAGGAGCACTCCCAGGGCAGGCTGCTGGGCAGAGGCAGGGCCGGGCAGAGAGGAAGAAAGGGCGCAGCCGGAGGAAGAGCAGCAGGGCCGAAGGCCCCGAGTCGCAGGCCTGGAGCCCCTGGTGGCACCCTGAAGCTGGAGCCCTGGGTGCCTGGAGGGACAGAGGCCGGGCACCCAGCACAGGGCCAAGGAATGCCTCAGGTGGGGAGGGACAGCAGGGGTTGGAGCCAGACTCTGCGGCTGAACACAGAGGGGCCCAGTAGCAAGGGTGGGGTGGCCCAGGCCAGGGCGCAGCGGCCCAGATGGATGCCCAGCTGTGCACAGGTGGACCACTGCCTGTGCCGTAGGCCCACCCCCTGGCTCTGTCGCCCTGCAGGCCAAGGAAGGGCCTCACGTTTTTAAATAGTTGGAGGGGAAAAGCCAAAGGAATCCTGTGACTCGGGAAACAGCCATGAAACTCAGAACCCCCTCCACACACGCATCTCACCGGAGCCCAGCGCCGTCCAGCGTGCCGCAAGGCAGGGCTGGGCTGCCACAGAGGCCCCAGCCCACCCAGCCTGCGAGGGCTCCCGGCTGGCTCTTCACAGGAAATGCCGCTGCCCTGCTCCTGGAGAGACGGACGGATGGACAGGGAGGCAGAAGAGGCGGGTCTGACCACTAGGAGGAAGGGAGCAGGGGCCCGGGCATCTACCTAAAGCCGGACCCCCGCTGCTCTGGCCCACCTGCCCACCAGCACTGCCCCTGAGCTGGACGTCCATTCTCAGTCAGGAAGCCACAACCCACAGACAAGGCCTGAATATAGGGACAGGAGGAACAGACAGGGCACAAGTGTCCCCACAAGCATCCTCAAAGGAAGGTAACACGTTGCAGACTGCCCAGCCAGGGACCAGTGCTTCCCAAAGGCTGAGGAGGACTTCCTCCCAAAGGGTCACCCTCTGCCACCTAAGCCTCATGGCAGCAAAGGGCTCCACTGAAGCCCGGGTGGGGGACATGCACCCTTGTCAGGTCCCAAGAGAGTGGGGGTTCTCGCGCTGTGCCCACCCTGCACACAGCTGGAGAGCCCCGGCCCTGGTTCTCCGAGGCCGCACACTCCAGGCCCACAGCAGAGACAGGGCTGCTCACGGTGGCCTCTCCACGCACACAGCTCTTTCACCCCCACACACGCCAAGCCAGTTTCTTCAATCAACACACATCACACAAACAACTCGTTTGTGCCGATGCCAGGCTGTGCCTCCCCCTGCGCCCTGCAGACACTGCTCACTGGTGTCCCCTGCAGACTCAAACCCAGGCCTTGGGAACTGCTCCATGCAGCCAGCACCTGCCCCTCCACTGCCCCACGGCGCTGCCCACCCTGGCCGGGCAGAATGGCTAACGTGGGAAATCAGGGTTTGTTGACCTTGTCTGCATTTCTGCCCCCGAGGAGCCTTTTCAGACATCCTTCCCAATCACACCCCTGCAGGAAATTTTAATTCAAGGAATGTGCTGTTCACGGGTCTCGTGATGGAGATACTCTTTTTATGGGTAAAGCACAGATGCGTAAGATCTGTGCATCCCAAGGATCTGATGTGCACCCCTCAGGGTCAATCTGTTGAGACTGTATAAGTTAAATAAAATAAATTGTTAAAATTAGTGTTTCATGTTTCTTACTTTTAAAGCTGACATTGTGTTTCTATTTGGCAGCACTAACGTGGACAGGCATGTGGTGTGTGGACACCCCTGTATACACAGACATGCGCACACACGCTCACTCACCAACTCCCAGGTGGGGGCAGGAAGCAGGGGCACCCTCAGCACTAAGTACACTGCCCTGGAGCTTGGCTCCTGACCCCCCACGGCAGCACCAGGGAGCCAGAGCTCAGGGAGAAGGGACAAAGGACAACAGAAGCCGGCCTGGAGCACCCTGGGCCTGGAAGCAGACGCTCAGAGGCGGATTGGGAGAGTGCCAAAAGATAGACAGGAGCCAGCCGGGGCAGGTCCCACCACTCACCCCGCGACGACGCGAGCACCAGCATGGATAATGACAGTGACAGATCATAAGGCATGGTGTAAAACAGGAAGTGGTCCAAACCAGGGGGAAAGCGAAAGCAGAGAGAAAGAGAGGGGGGCAGGGGCAGGAGGCAGAGGAGGACGGGGACGGTAATACATTGTCTTGAAGTATCTCCTTGAACAAGCAGAAGCCACCATGGGAGGGTAACGGCGGTGGGAAACTCTGACAAGCCGCCTTCAAACCTAAACCTGTGTCCCTGATGGGACCCAAGGAGAGGGACACAGCATCTGTGTCCCTACAGACCCGCCACCCGAATTTAATCATGAGGAGGCATCAGACAACCCAAAGGAGGGACAAGCTACCATCAAAGGAGGCTGTGACCTTCCCAGTCAAGGTCATGAAAATCGAGGAAAGGCATCCCAGGCTGAGAGACTCAGGGGGAGTGGGGACCCCCAGGGCACCTGGCTGTGAAGGGCACTTACCAGGACAACTGGGAACTTGAATGGATTACCTAGAGCTGCCTCTTCTGGATTTAGACGGCCGTGCTGCGGTTAGGAGAATGCCCTTGTTTGTAGGAAACACACTAAATGCTCAGGGTGCAGAGCACCCAGTCACCAACTCACCCACAAATGCGTCAAGAGAAAGTTATTTGTACTAAACTCATAGCTCGCCAAAAATCTGAGCTACTTTCAAAATGGAACCAGATAAAAGGCTTCCTCGTTCCCTTGGAATCAGCCTTCCCCTCTCTGCCCTGAGACCCAGGCTCTTGAACCTCAACCTCCAACAGGGCCATCTGGTTGCACTCCTGAACGCACGGGGTACCACATGAGGGTTCTTCCAGTCCAGGGCATCTCATCCTGGACTTCACGGCAGCAGGGACAGCCCAGCCTGCGCCCTCCCACCCTCGCATGGGGCAGGGGTTTGGGACTTATTCCCCAAATGAAGGAACTGAGGGATGAATCCCCGTCCCTCTGCAAGGGGGCCATGCCTGGATGGGCTCAAGCCTGGAGGACACAGATGGCAGCACCTTCACGCTCTCCATGTACCCACTGCCCAAGTTAGGGAGAGGAGGCAGGAAGTGGTGCCTATGATAAAACAGAGTGTGGCAGTGCAAACTTGAGACCCACACTACAAACACTGGGAGCCCAGACCAAGGCTGGCGTGGCCCAGGCAAGAGAGAAATCAGGGGGCTTCCTGGAGGAGGGGGCCCAAACCAGCTCCCACGAGAAGAACCGGGCTGCAAGGAAGGAGGTCTTTTGACAAGGACACAGCATGTGATGGGCACCAGCTGAAAAGCCATGGGGATGGGGACACAAAATGCATGGTGAGGGGAGAGGCCAGGAGCAGAGTGAGGTGCGGGTGGTGACAAGCCCCGGGGGCCCACTCCCGAGCCTTCTCTCTGCCGTGTCCCTGCAGACAGACAAGCCACCGATGTTCAGTGAGGAGGAGGCCTGGACGGTGATGTGGGCATGACAGAGCCGGTGGGTGGCCTTCCAAACGCACGGCTGCCTGCTGACCCAGCACCCTGCAGACCTCACAGCCACAGCTGCTGCAGAAGTGCTGTGCCCTCGTAGGATCAGCAGATTGTGGCCTTAGCTAATTAGTTTAATTAAACCCAGGGTGGCTTCCACGCATTTTGGATGATGTGGAGAGCATCCTGCCCACACAAGGAGGGCACCGTTAAGTGGGCAGCGGGGATTCTCTGTGACCATCTCCCAGACCTGGCTCTATATGCAGCATATGCTCAATAGATGCACGCTGCTCTCATGCTTCTCTGGGGCCCGTAACCCGGCTAAGGTAACTCAGTGAGAGGGGAACTCCAGATCCTCTCACAACAGGATGTCACCCCCAGAAGCCACGTGGCACTCTAGGAGACAGCCGCACAACAGGCTTTGAGCTGGACAGGTCCTGGCACACCACAGCAGGCATTTGCCCTACAGAGGGTCCCTTCTGACTCCCTGGCAGAGTACCCAGATGCCCAGTGTAACACAGGCACTCCTACCCTACCCACTCCTGAAAACAGACACACATGAGGCCAGGAACGTCCCCAGAACCTCAGCAACGGCAGGACAGGCGGGAGGTCCTGTGACATCACAGTTTATTTAAACAGTCCTGGGAGGGAGACCTGACTTCACGTGTTAGTTCTGCCACTCACTATCTGAGTGATCTGAGGCTAGTCACTCCAACTCTCTGACCTCCAACTGCCTCATCTGAGTCAGGGTGACCGACCCTCCAGCATCCTGCCTGGCCCAGGGCAGCATGGGTAAGAAAGGGCAGCTGTCATTTTTCTTGTGATTCAATCACTACAGAGAGAGACAACACCTTCTGTCCCCCCTCCCCACAAGAAATGTTTGCCAGACAGCAAAGAACAACCACCCAGAGAGCATGAAGTCCCTATCCACAAGCACAGGTGCCCATGGTTTTTTTTAAAAAAAAAAAAAACAGCATCTCTTTATTGATGAATATACAGATGGGGCCATCTGGTCAACCCCAATCCCACAGCATGCAGGTTAGAGCACCTGCAGCAACAGACGTGCAAAGACCAATGTGACCACCCCATCCTCCAGGAGAAGACACGCAGAGGACAAGAGGACAGACTGGGCCACAAAGGACAGTGCACAGTCCAGATGCTGCCTAACGTTGCTAGCATTTATTGAACAAGTGTTAAGGACCCTCTGCGCCTCCCCCCCCCCAATCCCCACATCAAGGCTAGGAGGTGGCTACTATGACTGTATTCATTAGGGAAACTGAGGTCCTGAAGGTGATCATTTACCTGGGAGGTGACAGTACCACAAATCAATCAGAGCACATGGCCACGTGGAGATACACTCATCTGATTCTCTAACCACCCAGAACCTCTTAACACCGCTCTACCAGGGCAAGGGCAAGGGGGCTCAAAAGGACCCTTGGGGTCCATAGTGTTGCCCAGCTGATGACCCTTGGGACCCCAGGAAGTCTGACTTAAACTTCCAGCACAGGGGCTGCGCCTGCTGCCTGCCTCACCACTGCCCCCTCCTCCTCCCACCCTGCCCAAACCACAGCTGGGAGGAAGAACCCAGGCACTGCCAGGCTAGGCAGAGCTCCACCAGCCTCCACTGAGCTGAGCCACGCAGCGGGTGTCCCTGGCCTCAGCCTCCCTGCAGTCAGCACTAACAACCCAGAGCAGCCAGCATGGACAGCCCAGTCAAAGGCCGGCACCAGGTCAAGGCCCAGCTCCTTGAGGGCAGCAACTCTTCCTCTGTTTCTCCAACCATAAAATGGGGTAAGTACTCCCCAGCTCCCAAGGGGGCGAAGGCAGAGTACAGAACCTGTGAAAGTACTCTGGGTGCCACCTGGGGCCCCCATCTTGGACACATGGTCATTGAGAGGGTGCAGTGCCTGGCACCAGCTGCTGGGGAGGCACTGAGGGCTCCCTCTCTGGGCTGTGGGCCTCAGTCCCTGGGTATCATCACTAGAGGCAGGGTGGACCCCCACCCTTCCCGCTCCTTTGTCATTCACCCTGGAAAGGGGCCCCATCTTCTCAGAAAGGCAGTCACTGCCAAAGGGCAGAGGCTGCAGCCGGCTGGAATGTTACCACGAGTGACTCACTGCACCCTCCCTCCCAGACACTGCATTTCCCCAAGTACCCTGGTAAATGGCCACTGTCCACAGAGTTGCCCAGCCAGCTGGGACAGGGGCTGCTGGGCTGGCCAATAGGTCACTCCTGGGCAGTCCTGGCTGGATGCAGGCCACCCGTTAGGTCCACATGGCCTCCCGGATCCCTTCAAAGCCCTCTTGGATAGGGGATCCACGATTCTGCTTAACTCTCAGCCAAGTTCCCTTTAAGGGGGCAAGAAAAGCTGCTAGGACCATGGGAGCGGACATTTTCCTGCCCAGCCCTGCAGCCACACGGGTGCCTCCGCAGCGACAAAGGCCACACTTGAGGGCCCGAGGGGAGATGGTGAAGAAATGATGTGGGCTCAGCCACTGCGTTAAGGGCCCCAGAGGCTCCCTCCCGGCTCAGGTCTTGGAGGAGGGCTAGGGGGCGGCGCCCAGTCCACCGGCTGGGTCCGTCCGGAGGGCCCCCGCCCCGCCGCGCACCGTAAGCTCCCCGCTCGCCCTCCACTGGCCCCAGCTCCAAGCGCGAAGCCCAAACCGCAGCCCAGGCGCAGCCACCGGTGCGGCAGCCTGCCCGAAGGCGGCAGGGACACTCGCAGGGCCGGAGTGCCCAGGCCCCGGAGCGGGGCGGCAGTGCTCGGCGCCCCACGGGACTGGAGATTCCCTCCAGCCCGGGAAGCGGAGAGGGAAACCGGCTCAGCCGGGGAGCAGTATCCGCCCGCGGCGGAGACGCGCCCCAGGCTTGGGGGACTTTGGCCAACTTCGTGCCTCCGGGGGTCGTCGCTCGAAGCCGGCTTGAAGGCCGGGGACGCGCCCCCTCTTCACC
>NW_026000052.1:3122736-3157802 GCF_001458135.2 Marmota marmota marmota | reverse complement strand
CACTTCCTGCCCCGCCGCCGCCGGCGAAAGTTGCGGAGAGCGAGGGCTGCGGCGCAGGCCCCAGGCCCGCACTTCGTCCGAGCGGTACCCGGACGTTTGGGGAGCTCCTCACCCAGCTGGAGCGACCTCGCCTGAGGAGTGATGGCCAGGTCGCAGCGCCTGCGCTCCCCGTGTGCCTCTGGACCTCCGTGGAGGTCAGGAGGGCGGGGCGCCCTCGCACGGCCTTTCGGAAAGTACAGACCCGCGAGGGCGCACCAGCTGGGCGCACCGGCTGGGCAGAGGCTTCTCGCCGGTGGGCATGTCAAGCTGCCTCTGCGGGATAATTCAAGGCAAGGATCACATGCGCCCAGGTCTCCTCAAAGCCTCCTTCCCGTCCTCCGCCCTAGCCAGAGCCCAAGGACGGCCCTAAGGAGCATGCAACCGAGAAAAAATATGTGTAGTAAGCCGCAGAGGGAAGAAGACCGGCACACGAGGTGCAGGCAGCCCCTGGGGTTGGGCGGGACAACAGTGTTCCATCCCCGCTGGCGTCGTGTGACAGTGGGAGGAGCGTCAAGAACGTAAATATCATGTTCTGTGACTGAAATTATGAGGATCAGGGTTCAGCTTTCCAGAGCACTCTGGTTCTTCTTGATGTGCTGCGGAGCCCTGAGCAAGTCTGAACCCTTCTTTGAGAATGGTTTCACCAACAGAGTGACCAGGCTGAACCCTGGGTCTGTATTAGCTGGGCAACCACCCAGTGGCCCAGCCCCCCTCTCCCTTGGCTGGACTGGACAGGGTCAGAACAGGATGGCCCCCCCTTCTCACTGCAAGTCCAGAGAGGGTCCCTTACACCCAGGGAACCTCCACCAGGTCCTGTCCTGTGAATGGCCTCTGCAGAATCAGTCTTGCCTTCCCACCTGAAGAGGAAACATGAGGGTCAGGCCAGAGATCTGGCCCATGGGAAGGTCAAGAAGAAATCCACCCCCACCAAGTCAAATGACAGGTGAGCTGCAGCTGTCCAGTAGGGCATCTGCCTGTGAGTGAACGGAGGCACCTTTGTGAACAGCTACAGGGAAGCCACCTCCCTCAGGGAGGAGGGTTCAGTTGTCCTCAGCCAAGGCACTGGGCTGCTGGGGAACAGACAGACCCCTCCAACCTGTCCCTGAGAAATTGCAAATACTAGAGCCAGGCCAGAGCTTCAGTCTGATCCAATAGTCTGGCAGGGGTCCTCTAGGGGGAAATTCCTGCCTCCCCTTCAACAGTGAGGGGGACCCCCACTCACTCCCTCACACTTGCTCATGAGGAATGAACTGTATAAATTATCCAGAGGCCTGGCCCAGTGCCAGGGGAGTAGGGGCTTCTCTCATAGCCCCTTTCCTAGGCTCCATGCTAGCACTGCCCCATTCAGGTCTCCAGGTAGCTCTCTCAGCAAGAAAGGGGCCTCTGTCCTCCTCCCTTGGCTTTCCTGCTTGGGCAGAGAACTAAGGCCACACCAGGTCTGGGACAGAGGCGCACCATGGACAGTGCAGATGTTCTTCTGCTGCCCCCTGGTGGTGCTGAGGATAGAGCCACGCAGGCCACCCAGGGGCTCCCAGGAGAGGCAGTCTTGAGGAGCCATGATCTGCAGGTTAATCTGGAGAATAGCCAAGTCAGGAGACCAGGCCTCGCTGCTAGGCCATTCACAAGACCTCCCTGGTTCCCAGTTCCTGACCTGGACAGGAGGTTCTGCTGGGGATGGACGAGAATGAAGGAATGGAAACTACTCCCAGTGTTTGCTCTGGGAGCAAGGAGCAGGTCGAAATTGCAGACTCAAAGCTCGGTAGGGAAGGCTAACAAGTGAATACTGTTTCAGAAACCCCACCCCACCTGTTTGCAGGCCTTCCCTGGGGCACAGGGCCTCCAGGGGGCGAGAGTCCTCCCGGACCCCTGCACCTTTGAGATGGGCTCCCGGGGAGCCACATACACAGACTACCAGTGAAGTCTCCCAGCCCAGTTCCCCAAATGTGAAGGAGGGCTGCAGGCCACGGGAGAGGTTGCAAGAAGGAGCACACATAGGAGCAGGTGGCCTGGCTTCCAGAAAGAACCTAGGCTTAGATCTGACAATTCAAGATGACGCCTGCTTATGGCAAAGAGAGATGATGAGAAGGAGAGTTCCACCTAGCGGACCTAAGTGTACCTGGAGCGCACGTCAGCCCTAAACACCAAGGAGACCTGGGGTTTGGTTAGGGAATCCTGGGCATTGAACCACAACAGCAACATTGTCCTGGGTACTGTCACTCTCCCCAACATCAACCCATCAGCAAGTCCCAGTGACCACTTTTCCATCTTGCCTAGTTCCTGACCACTCCTGGCCTCTCCACCGCCAAGGTCTAGACCCCCCTCCTTAGGTTCCTCAACAGAAATCACCTGCTTCCACGTCACAGGGCGTTTGCACCTGCTATCCCTCTGCCTGGGACTCTTCCCCTGAGAGTAGCCTGGACAGGGTTACAGCTGGCAGAACCAGAATTGGGACCCAGGTCTGAACATGAAGCCCCTCCTCTCCAAGACCTCCAGCTGAGAGACTGGCTTTTGTTTTAGCAATGATACGGTTTCAAGGGAGTCAGCACAAGAGAAATCCAAGTGCGTGCTGGCCAGCTCTGCCCCTGGACTTCTGCAGAGAGTCGTCTAATCCGAGGGCAGCACGGGGACCGGTTTCTGAGCAGGAATGCAATAGAGCCTGTCTTCATGTATCACAAGTGATGGGGCTTCAGCAAGGGCTTGGACACTCTCCAGGCACACCTGCCCATCCACACTGTGCCTTTCTATACGGGCTCCTCAGAGAACCAGGCGCTTTTTCAACCCAGGATTCCCCAACCAAACCCCAGCACTCACTGAAGGGCTCAGTCCTTTTCATCAAAACGGCCACAGCTGAGGGATCCCTCGTCCCACAACCAGATCCAAGGAGCAAAGGAAGCTTGTCCTTCAGAGGAGCTCTACCAAGATCAGGGTCTTACCCTCCACTCACGCCCCACCCTCCCCTGCACCATCCCTCCCATATCCTTCCACCTCTTCTCCCACCTCTCTCTACCCATCCCTCAGCTCATCCCTCCCTCCAGCCCACTCTCCATCCCTCTTCCTCCCTCCATCAATCCTCCTATCCCTGAATTTATCCATCCTTCCATCTACCCCTCCAACCCACATCCCTCCATTCATCCTCCGTCTACAAAATATTTACTGAGCCTCAGCGTTGCTGTGTGGAAAGGGAAGTGAGTATTTTCACTCTTCCCACCATGACTGGGGGAAGGAATTTTTCTCGCGTCCAAACCACATGAACACACACATTTTGCAAATTCTGTTTGAAGCTACATCATGCATGGTTACAGCTACATCAGCTGTCACAATTTCCCGGGAAATTATAGGTGTAGAAAAAGACCATCTGGCCCACCATGCCGTCAGTGTGCCTGGCTGGGATGGTGGGTGTGCGGTTTCTTACATTTCATTTGAAAATGCAAAATATAGACTTTTTACTGCTAGTCACATCACCTTTCAAAATTAAGTCAAATGCCACCATCCATGCCTTGTTGAGGCCATACCCTCAACTATGGCCTCTGAGGTCTTTGCTGCCATATACCAGTGCTTGGGACTACCTGAGGCTTTCCTTGCTTCTAAGAGGGCCTGGTCCTTGACCCAGGCTGTAGGGAAGGGAGGAGGGGTCTCCAGGGTGACACTCACTGGGTCAGCATGAGGTCCAGTGGCAAGGAGCAGAGACTGCAATTTCTACAGGAGCCCTCTGGTCACAGCACCTAACAAGTGGCAGGTAAAGAGGGAGGAGGACCAAGCCCGGGTCAGCTGCTGCTGAGCATGTCAGGCAGCTCAGCTGAGCCTACTCTGACTGATGGAAGTGCTGGCTTGATTGTCAGAGAGGCAGCACTGATGGGAACACAGGCAGGGAGAGCCTGGTCCTGAGCCTCACCCTGGTGTCCTGTGTCCAGGGCCACCCTCCAACCCAGTAAGGAGGTGCCCAGTCCTGGGCCCTTCTAGGTCTCCTCTAACCATTGCCACCTCTAGGGCAGCAAGTTGGCAAACCAAAGAGATGTGCCAACCTCACCTGATGGACCGCCTCCCTGATGGACCACAGCGCTGCAACATTTTTGTCACCCAATACCCCTGAACCACCACCCAGCCCCACCATCCCCGCCCTGGCAACCACTAATCTGTTCTCCACTCCCCATGCCATGCCCATCCAGGGCATTTCGCATCAATGAAGTCACCATGTGTGGCCGGTGGGTGGCTCTTCACCCAACACAATGCCATGCTTCACTCAGGCTGTAGCAAATACCAGTAGGAACGTCCTTAATTCATCCTAAGTGCAATCAACTCTGATAATACATATTTTTAATCCAATAGTCAACTATTTTCATTTTAATGTGTAAACAATAAAAAATTATCAAGAGACTCTTTACATCCCTTCTTCAGTCTTCAAAATGTATTCTGTGTTTATACTAGAGTACTTTTAAATTGAACCCTAAAGCATGAGATCTATATTTAGGTTGCATAAAGCTCACAGTTAAAAAAAATAGATTCTCATGCCCAAATTGTTTAAAATATACTTAAAAGTTTGCCAAAAATGAAATTGAATATTGATTTTTCTCAATTAATTAAACTGAGCAGTGAGTCTACTCAGGAAACATGTATCTCCCAAAACCCAACTTGATCACGGCCTCTTGAGGAAACCATCTCCTGGCCTCCTAAGTGTCCTCTACACCTTGCTTGGAGACCCTGTGCTGTCCACTTGGGTGTAAGGTGACCTCCTCCCTGACTCCCCAGCACATAGCACAATGTGCAGCATGAGTCCATACCTCCACCCACTCACCCACCATCCATCCATCCACCTACCCATCTATCGACCCATCCATCTATCCATCCACTCACCCGTCATCCGCCCTCCATGTGTCCATCCATCATCCATCTACCCACCCATCCACCCACTGCTCATTCATTTACCCACCTGCCCATCCATCCACCCACCTTGCCTATCCATCTATCCACCCATGTGTCCACCTACTCATCCATCTATCTATCCATCTACTCACTTGCCCACCTACCCATCCATCTACCCACCCTCCTATGCACCCTTCTACCCACCCACTGACCTCCCCACGCATCCACACATCCATCTATCCATGTACCCACCCATTCATCCATCCACCATGCATCTATCTATCCTTCTATCCCTCTAGCCCATCCATCAAGAAAATGCTTCCTGAGCACCTACCATGGGGAGACTGGGGACAACACAGAGCTGGCTCAGGATTGCCCGAGTCAGGAAGGAGGTGTCAGATGTGTAGGGACAGCAGAGACTGCAGGTCCTGGCCACTTGCCTCCTGGGTGGCCTAGAGAGCACCATGTTGTTTCTGAGCGGAACCCAGCCCCTGCAACGCCCGCCCTCCCCCCTACATATCCTGAGCTTCATCCTGATGCCACATGTCAACCTCTACAAACCTAGCAGAGGCCCCTATGAATGAGCCACGCAGGGCCACCAGCTGGCAGGCACTGGGGGAGGGAGCTGCCAGGGCCACCGCAGGTTTCTTGGCTCCACCTGGTGGGAGAAGATAAGGATCCAACTGCAGCTTCTGTTGGGCCCACGGCCGGCTCAAGCCCCTTCAAGGTGGAAGTGGCCTGGTCAGGATGGAGAGGCCAGTAGGGGAGTTCTTCTGGGACTTGGAACCTCTCAGGAGTAACCTCCAAGGTCTGGCATCTCTAGCCTGTGCTTGGGGCTGGCCCTAGGAGGATAGGGGCTCCCTCAGAGGGAAAAGGCCAAGGAGGGCTCTCCTGCGCACTCTGGGCCCTTGGGTGGGTGGTCTGTGCCCAGCCTCAACATCACCTGTGTGTAAAGGGCTGGCAGTGTGCCCAGGGCAGAGGCTGCATGGCTCATGTCCTGAGACGATGCCCTACCCCAGCACTTAGGGAGTCCTGGTTCTGGGGGTTTCCTAGGAAAAAAATCTCACGGTCTCCTGTTTGATCCCAGGGAGCCCAGGGCACCCTCCCGCAGAACTTTTTTCCTTATTTTCTTCCACTTCCCCAGCTGTCCAAGCCCCCATGGGTTGACTGGCAGAAGGTAGACTGTTTCTCATGGAAATCAGTGGAGGTCCATGGGACCACTGTGCCCTGCCACAGGGGTGGATGGTTGGGAAGTGCTTGTCCCAGGCACTCTGCCCTGCTCCCCGCCGTTCCTCACCAGGGACCTTTGACTAAGCCTGACCCAGCTGGCATGGGTCCTCCAGCCTGTCACTGCCTCGTGCAAGCTTGGGGGTGACCCTCAGGGGTTCCCACTCACACACCCAACTCTGGGACCCAACACAAGTCAGCTCCATGGTGGCACACACATCCTCCAACACCAACAGGAGCCAGCGCCCCCACCAGAGGGACATTTTAACTTGAGTCTCGCCAGGCAACACACCATTATTATTTCTCCTTCCCCTGACCTCCTGTCTCTTGATCTGTCTGGTGCCTATCACATGCCTATAATCCCAGTGACTCGGGAGGCAGAGGCAGGAGGATCGCAAATTTGAGGACAGCCTCAGCAACTTAGCAAGACCGTGTCTCAAAAATAAATTTAAAGAAGAAAAGAAAAAAATATCTACCCACCCTCCTATGCACCCTCCTACCCGCCCACTTACCTCCGCATGCATCCACACATCCATCTATCCATGTACCCACCCACTCATCCATCCACCATGTGTCTATCTATCCTTCTATCCCTCTAGCCCATCCATCAAGAAAATGCTTCCTGAGCACCTACCATGGGGAGACTGGAGACATATCTTCACATAAACCCCAAACATCTATTTCCAGGGCTGGACACTCAGTGATCTTTGCTGACAGCTAATGGCACCAGACACCTACAACCCAACGACCAACACCTCCTACCATATTGGCCAAAGAATGGCAAGGAACCCCTTCAAGCCACAGTCCAGGAGGGGCCTGACGCCTGCTAGCCACCCCAACCACCTCTCCTTCCAGCAAAGCCGATCCTGCTGGGCCCCCAGTGTCCAGTGCTGTCCTGCCCAGTCCTCTCTCTGAGCCGTTGGTGCCCAGAGGGCTCAGGGAAGTCACCTGTGGCCAGCTTTCAGGGACTGGCCGCCTTTGCCCAGCTGGTTGCTGGCCGTGGGCAGAGGGCTGGATCCTTGGTAAGAAACAGCAACCACCCCTGCCTCTCCAAGGTGGGAAGATGAGCTACCTCAGAAAAGGACATTGCGGTGGCTGTGTATTTCAGATGCTGCTACGGTTGGGCAGGGAGCGGGGTGGCCCTAAGAACCCTAGAAATGCATGGCGGCTGCAGGGAGCGCCAATACACCCAAGGACAAGGACAGCAGCAGACTGCAGAGGGTGACCCAGCCCCCTTCCAGGCAGAGGAAGGAAAGCTAGGTGGCCCGGAGGCAGGCACAGAGGGACACTTCATTTGCCCTGGCTCTAGCTGCGAGAAGCCGGCCCACACCACAACTGCGGGGCCTGAGCTCTCCAGCCCAGCGCCAGGCCTGACTGGGGAGGCTGGACCTCAAGACCTGGACGGGATGCCAAGGACAGCACCCTGGGAAATCCTAAGTGCTGATCCCCTGAAATAGGCAGAGCCCGTACAGCCCTGCCTGGAGGCCACCCAGAGCTCAGGCCCTGGGAGGCCACACCTCTGCCTCGGGCCACAGAACCTATGCCCAGAACTAAACTTCAGGACATCTTAGGTTTTATTCTCCTTCTTGAGCCATTTTTTAAAATCCCACCACAGAGCCATATCAGAACTCTCAGGCCCCTTATTCCTCTCCTCCTGTACTATTCCTCTTCCTCCTCCCCCTCTCCTTCTTCCTCTTTCCCTCCATTTCTGGGTTCTCCAGAGACTGTGATTGAGCTCAACTTCCCAGATGACCAGAGGGGAAATTTTAATTCAATATTTTGCCTTTTTTCCTCATTCCCCAAACAAGCAGTATTTTCATTGCTTCTAGTCATGACCTAGCCAAATAATCGATCCCAGAATCACCCCCAAACCATCGACCCCATAATCACCAATTGCTATGTTAGGGTTTACAGTGGAGTGAATGTTGGACCCCAAAAAGATATGCCTCATCATATCCCTGACCTCTGAGAGTGTGATCTTATTTGGAAAAAGGGTCTTTGCTGATGTAATTAACCTAGGATTTTGAGATGAAAGGATCATCCTAGATTATCTGAATAAGCCTGAAATCCAATGATGCATCCTTACGATGAACACATGGAGGCTGGGGTACAGCCCATGGCAGGGCACTTGCTAGAGATGCACAGAAAAGAAGGAGCCGTGGGACCCCAGAGGCAGAGGCAGAGAAGAAGCCACAAGCCGAGGAAGTCCAGCCATCCCAGCAACCACCAGCAGCCAGGAGGGAGGCCAGAACAAAATCCCCCCCAGGCCTTGCCAGCATACTTAAGGCCCAGGTTTGATCCCCGTCACTGAAAAAGAATCCCCCGGAACCTCAGCAGGGAGGGAGACCCTGTCTGCAAATTAATTTTAGACTTCTTATAACAATGGCCCCTTTCATGCTGCTGGGCCCTTGGCAGCTTACTTTAAAACTAACCTCTTTTCCCTTCCTCTTCCCCCTCTTCCCCTCCCCATCCACAGCAGAAGCAAGATTGACATTCTCCTGTGCCAAGTCCAGTTATCTGCCCTTCCACTCACTGTCCACGGGAATAAAGGGACTCCAGACCTGGACACTGGAACAACAGCTCTTTCAAGGACACAAGTTAAACATTAATCAGATCCACCAATAATGCTACCTGGAAAACAGACCCTGTGTCCCTCTTTGTAAAAGCCGCCTGTCCCCTGGCAGTCAGCACAGCAGCCTCTGTGGACACCAGTCCTTGTTGCCCTTCTCCTTTGCTAGCATAGTGAAAAAATCTTTATATTTTTTTCTTTCTTTTTCTAAAAACTCCTTATTATTCCCAGAGACTTGGAAAACTGAGGCAGCAGGATCACAAATTCAAAGCCAGCCTCAGAACTTAGCAAGGCCCTCAGAAGCTTAGGAGACCCTGTCTAAAAAAAAAAAAAAGAAAAGAAAAGAAAAGAAAAAAAGGCTGGGTATGTGGCTCAGTGATAGAGCATCCCTGAATTCAATCCCCAATACCAAAATAAAAACCTGTGGACTGACAGGCAGGTTCTCTGTCCCTTGCACACACCTTCATGATATTAGGGCAGAATGGGCCTTGAGCTAACTGGGGTAGACCCTCCTGCTCTAAAGGGAAAACGCTCTCTCTGTAGGGAGTGTGAGACAGGCCTGGGGACACTGAACACCATAAAGTTTGCTATTTTTAACAAGAATCAGATGGGTTTGGGTTTGTTTTGTCTTTTGGTTCTGGGGATTGATTCCAGGGATGCTTAACCACTGAGCCACATCCCCAGCCCTTTTTTATATATTTTATTTAGAGACAGAGTCTTGCTGAGTTGCTAAGGACCTTGTGAAGTTGCTGAGGCTGGCTTTGAACTCAAGATCCTCCTGCCTCAGCCTCCCAAGCTGCTGGGATTACAGGCATGTGCCACCGCACCTGGCTTTAGCTACAAGCCATTGGATACTCTCCTGAGCTGCAAAATAGTTTATTCTGACAGTTTCTGTCCATTTTTCCTTAGCAGAGCTGGGAGTCCGTGCTCACGGTACCCACTGGTGTCCCTGTGCATGCAAGGCAGGCACTCTACCAGCTGAGCTGTGTCCCCAGCCTGAGCACACTTTTTGGTTTGTTTGTTTCCAGTGCTGGGGATCACGCCAGGCCCCTGAACGTGCTTGGCTAGTGCTCCACCACCATCCAGAACTCTCTTTTAAAAACTGCTGTGTTGGACTGGGGTTGTGGCTCAGTGGTAGAGCGGTCACCTAGCATGTGAGAGACCCTGGGTTCGATCCTCAGCACCACATAAAAATAAATAAATAAATAAATAAATGTACTTAAACTACACCTAAAAATTTTTTTAAAAAGGAAAACACACTGTGTTGAGATGCAACTCACATACCATGTGATCTGCCTGTTTGTACAACCCGAGGCTCTGCAGTACAGTCTCGGGGCTGTGTGACATCACGTTGATTTCAGAGCCTGACTGAGCCTCCCAGAGCCCTGTCCCTTTGCTCCCATTCTCCTCCACGCTGTCTCGCAGCCTAAGCTGCCACTAACCCCTCCGCCTCCACCTCAGAGAGCTCTTTGCCTCTTCTCCTAAAGAGTCCACGCGTGCTTAACAGGTCATGGGTACCCTGTGGCGGGGGAGATGGAGGCTCAGCCCTGACAACAACACGGACTCCCTGGTCACTGCCTGACCGGCCATCACTGAGCGCCAGCGTGGCGCCACCACCTGTGGAAGCAGCCCGCAGGGGCGGCCGCCAGAGGCACAGACTTCGCCCACGTGGAGGGATGACGATCATTCTCACTGGAATAGCCGTGCAGCCATCCCTGCCCTGGACTCCTCCATCCTGTGCTCGGGAATGTCTGCTGACCACCACAGTCATCCTCTGTGACATGGATCCACAAGGATCTCACTCTTGAGCAAGATGTGCCACAATGGCCTCTGCCCAGGGAAGTCGCCAGCCTCTCCACGGGCCCTGCCACCCAGAAGAGCCTGTGCAGTAGGCTGACCCCTGGGGAGTTTGGTGTGCACCCCTGGGGGACACCACCAAACCACCATGTGAGGCTGGAGGTCCTCTCTCCTGGATGAAGCTCATGCTTGAACCAGAGGCGGACCGGAGCCAGCTGCAGTGAGCTCTGCGCGTGACACCTCCGCTGCTCGCTGGCCTCTTGACTGTGTGCACACTTGTCTCTAGCTACTCTTTTACCCCTCATTCCCCTGTTGAGGTCGGTGACTGTTGCTGAAAGTTAACTTTGCGGTTTAGTCTCAGGTAAGAGCATATCTGGGCAGGAGAGATAAAAAGAGCAATTCACAGCCCAGAAGAGGGAGCTCAGACTGGGGACTCACTGCTCCTTCCTGGGGTGGGGGAGGACAGACTGTTCCACACCTGTAGGAAAGTAGTTGTGTCCTGTGAGGTACAAAATTGTTTTGCTTTTGAAATGTGGAAGTACAAAGCCATGACGAAATGTACACATGGAAAGGATAGATCGAGGGGTGGACTTGCCAGGTGCCATTGCCTGTCACCTCGGGCCCTTCACCCAAACACGTCTCTGTGCATCTCTTATGCTCTGCTCTGTGATGCAGGGACAGGGACCCTGCAAACCTCAGTGACCCTTGGCCGGTGCGTGTTCAGCTCCATCAGAAGGGAGCTAGGTGTCGCCCTGCGGAGGAACGGGAGCGGCCTCCTGTCTCTCTTCCGTCTGCTCCCGGGGGCCACGTCCCCTGGACTCCCTCACCTCGGGAGCAGCAGGGTGCTTCCTGCTCCCTTGTGCCTTGTTTCCTAAAGCAGTCGAATCTAGTTTGTAGTTTTCCCAACGTGCACAAGATCCACTTTATCGTGTCGCCCCACTCAGGGACACCAGCCCCAACTCTCTGGCGCCTTCCTCTGAGCTCCAGGTCCAGACCTCCCAGGACCCTCTTTAGAGCTTTAGAGTTTTACAAAGTAGTTGGGTTCATCCCCCGCCCCCCCCCAAAAAAAAAAAAAAACTCATATAGGCATGGAATTCGATTTCAGCTCATCATCCTCCCCTTTTCCCTCCTATCTCCTCCCCTGGGAGGCTGCTCTCAACCAAAGACCCCAAGACAGCCAGCACACCCCCTGGGGTCCCACCTCTGTCTCTTCAAGTTTCCATTAATCCAGCCTCTTGCACTGGTCCCCATCCTTAGGGGTGGTGGTGGTTACCTGTTGCGTTTGCTATCTTTAAGATGTATTCAAGTTCTTTTTTATTCTGGAAGTTATATATTGAACACCTTTGGACTTATATATTATTTCTTATATTAACTGCTCTCTGTCCAAATGAAAGGTATACTTGCTTTCATCCAACAGGACTCCGACTGATGTAAGTCCCTTATCAATCACATTTATTTGCAAACCAAGAAATCACAAACAAGGTTAAAGCAAAGATCCTTTTATTCTGGATATATTTTTCAAACCCAGTTGAACTAGAGTGAATGAACGCTCCACAGAGGTGGAGCAGGTCTGAGGCTTTCCTAACAAAAAGGAACAGTCTTTAGAGAAGTTAAACAGGACTGAGGTAACCCTGGAACTTGGACACCAACTCGGTCCTGGTTGGTTGTAAATTTTCTAAGTCCAGCTGAAGAGGCAGACTGGTCAATTTAGTGTTTCTCAACCTTGTAAAGTATTGTTAGCTTCCAGAAAAGTATTCCCTCTGGAAGGTCCAGCTCTAGAAAATTTACCCCTTTGGGAAACTTTCAAAAGCTCACAGAAGAACTTTTGCTCTTTACTTTTTGACCATTCTGCAGCCATCTTCCCTTTTACCTGGTTGATTACGAATTTCTTTCTCACATTCGGCGGCTTTCCTTTTCACTCCTGAGAAGGATATTTTGAATAAGCTTTTATAATCTTAGAGTGGCTTCCGAGTCGCAGAAAAGCCTCGGGGATGGTGAGAGTTCCCATGAGCCCCCACCCAATGTCCTGCATGGGGTGGTCTTGCAATAGCCGGGCCCACTTGGTACCACTCAGGAGCCCACAGGGACACAGCAGCACTCACTGAAGTCAGGCTTTATCGGGACTTCCTCAGTTCCACCCATGTCCTCCTTCTGCCTCAGGACCCCAGGCCACACATGGCCTTAGTCACCCCACCTCCTGGGCCCCTCTAGACCACCAGATTCTCAGACTTTCCCAGCTTTTTTGGTTTTCTGTTTGTTTGTTGTTGGGGTTTTTTCGTTTTGTTTGGTTTTGGCTTTTGTAAAACACGTTCAAGATTTTACTTTACTTTTCTATTGGATGATTTACATACTTACCTCACCTTTTCTTTAAGTTAGTGCCACAGTATTCCATAATAAACTACTTTAAATCCTGATTCGGTCGAGATTGGAATGAAATGGAAAAAAAAAAAAAAATTTAACCTCCTGTTGCTTTTTTAAAACCCAACCCCCGGGCTGGGGAGGTAGCTCCTGGCAGAGCCTCACCTAGCCTGCTTGCTGGAGGCCCTGGGATCCATGCCCAATACCACAAAAACAAACAACAAGCCATTTCACCAATTATATTCCAGCAAAAACACACAGTCTGCTCCGTGGTGCAGAGCTTCCTGGGGACCAGCTTTCTCCTCCACCAGGCAAGGGGCAGCGCGGGTCAGCCGCTCAACACACTGGAAGGGGGTCTCCACTTATTTTTCAGGAGGCCCAGATAGGAGACCGTCTAGAAATCCGGGCTCCACCCAGCTCCTAGCGCACACTCACGACCAGCCTGCTTGCTCGCCTGGTGAACAGGCCCCGGAGGGATGCCATCCGCAGTGACCGTGTCTTGTCCCCCGCTGGAGCCCTCCGTGGCTGACCTGTAGGCCAGATGCTCTGCTCTGGATAGTCCACCTTGGGGACAAAGGCGAGCAGCCAGGTGGGGTCATCCTGGCTAAGAGCAGCGGGCAGCAGTCCTGCCAGCTGTTCTCCGAGACAATGATGCACACTCGGAGTGGAAGGACATCGGTTGCCAGAGTTGCAAACTGCGCGCTTTTCGAGGCCTGCGCAATGACCCTGGCCAGGCGGCTCCCACCNGGCGGGGCTTGGGGCTGGGCGTGGAGGACTCTGGCTAGCCAGGCCTAGCCGGCCCGGGCAGGCTGTGTGGCGCGAACCTCACCTTTCTTTGCCCGCCCTCCCTCGCTGTCCTCTCCACCTCCTTGCCTTCCCCCTTCTCCCCTCCTCTCCCTTCCCCCAACTCCCTTCTCCTCCTCCTTCTCTCTCTAGGTTTTCGTTTTCCTTTTTTCAGTACTGGGGCTTGAACCCTGAAGCGCTCTACCACTGACCACATCTCCAGCCCTTTTTATTATTTATTTTGAGACAGGATCTTGCTGACTTGCTGAGGCTGGCCTCGAACTTGTGACCCTCCCGCCTCAGCCTCCTGGGTTTCGGGGACCATAGGAATGAGCCCGGTTCCTGAACTGCACAGAAGACGGGCAGAGGCAGGAGCACTGGCGGCTCACGGAGGGTACAGGCCTCCAGGGGTCATGGCTGGTGCTGACCCTGAGCATGACTGCCGTCAGGTTTTTCCCTGTACAGAGATCCTGCCTCCTGCTACCCCTACCGCACCCCGTGGGAGCAAGTCAGCTCGCACAGCCTACATGGAGGAAGACAGAACATGTGCAAACTTTATTTGGAATTCTTCTCCACGGAGTTCTGCCATCCTTCAATCAGCCTTTCCCAGGAGTACTGCCTGCTGTTTTGGAAAATGGTGTTAGAAACCAAGATTCCTCACGATCGTCGCTGCGGGGTGTCACTGCTCCTAAGTGCCCTGGGAGCCAGGGCCTTTAGTGCAGCGAGCTGCTTTGGGAACCCATCAGTCAGTATGTCCCACGTCGACATGCAACCCTCTCCATCTAACTGGGATTCCTTGTCGCAGAGCACTCTGACCTCTTTCCCTTGCTGGTGGCAATGTGGGCTACAACCCCAAGAACCCTGGGCTGCCCTCCCAAAAGTAACCCCAGGGTGCAGGCCTGGCTGTACTGAGTACTTACCGCTGGCCCCTGGGAGTAAAGGCTGTTTTTGGTTATCATGCTCTTATTAAAGGCATTAAGCTCTTTTCTGACCCCAAGTTCAGGAAAGTATCTTCTGTTACCTTGTAAGTTTTCTGTTATTTCTCTGTTCACATTTAGAGCTGTAGTTCACCAAGAATTTATTTTTGTATATTTTGATACCATTGAGGTGGAGATTTGGGGTTTTATTTTTTTGTTTTGTTTTTGGTTTTGTTCTGGTAATGGGGGTTGAACCGTGGGGCACTCCACCACTGAGCCACATCTCCAGCCCATTGTTTGTATTTTGTTTAGAAACAGGGTCTCATTGAGTTGTTAAGGGCCCTACTATGTTGTTGAGGCCGGCTCTGAACTCCTGTCTCAGCCGTTGTGCCCAGCTAAGGTGGAGGTTTTTTTCCCATGTGGATAACCAATTATCTCAGGGCCACTGATTGAGGGAATCTGTCCTTTCCCAGGCCTTGTAGATCCCGCTCTATGATGAATCAAATCTCCAGTAGTATGTGGGTCTCTTGCAGGGTTTCTATTCTGTTTCACTGACTGGGCTGCACATCTGTGCTTTCATATCACACAATCTTTTTGCAAGTTTCTAATAAGTCTTAAACTCTAGAGAGGCAAACTGCTCTTTCTTTCTTTCCTTCCTTCCTTCCTTCCTTTCCTGGGGCTTGAACCCAGGAAGACTTAACCACTGAGCCACATCCTCAGCTTTTTTTATTTTTTATTTTGAGACAAGTTCTTGCTAAATTGTTTAGGACCTTGCTAAGTTGCTGAGGTTGGTCTCAAACTTGCCATCCTCCTGCCTCAGCCTCTCAAGTTGCTGGGATTACAGGTGCGTGCTGCTATGCTGGTATTTTTCTTCTTCACGGGTATTTTGGGCTGGGAAACATACTGAATTTCAAAATAATTTTTTTAAAAACAGCTAAAGTTGTAGTTCAGTGACAGAGCCGAACTGGATTCAATTCCTCAAACGAAAAAAAAAAATCAAAAATAAATGCTGAGGGCTTTTTTTTTCGTAAAAATCCTAAGCATTTTTGTTAGATTATTACTAGGCATAATGTATTTTCATGTTATTATAAAATGTATATTTAAATTTCCAAATTGTTTCTTCCTGGCATTTGGAATTGCAAAGCTGATTTTATATATTAATTTTCTATCTAGCAACATTGCATATCTGCCATATTGATTTTAATAATTCATCTGAGATTCTCTTTATTTCTTCTGTTCCAAGCTTTATATAAATTTTCTTTATTTCTTCTTTTCGTTGTACTGAGATTGAGCTCAGGCGTGCCCCACCCTCCAGGGATACTCCAGCCCTTTTTATTTTTAATTCTGAGATAAGCTCTCCCCAGGGGCCTCCAACTTGCCATCCTCCTGCCTCGGCCTCAGGTATAGCTGATGACAAGCAGGGCACCACACCCAGCTATATATTTATTTTAGTGGCCTCTGTTAAACCAAAACTCCCTAAAATAAAAGGATCTGTTGGGCCATTATGGATGCTCACAAACAAGGGCCACATCCTGAGCAGGCTCCTGCGGCTCCCAGCAGCTGGAGCTCCAGTGGTCGGAACCGAGTCCCCGGACCTAGAGCTGAGAGTGCTTGGGGAACTTGGGAAGGAGAGCAGCAGTAGTTTCCACTGAACCCTCAATGGCGGTAGACCAGGGGGCGGGATGACCCTGGGTGGGGACAGCTTTGGGAGGGAAGGCAGAGCCCTGGGAGAAGTGGTGCTCCTGGGTTAGTGCAGGTTGATCTCTGGACCACCTATGAGCAGCAGGGTGTGTGGCCCTGGGCTCCTGGGGTGGGATTTGAGTCAGGTGTCCACCTGCCTTTAGGATTGTGACCCTCCGTGAAGGCAGGGCCTCGGGCACACTAGGCAAGGCTGACACGAGCCTCCCCACAGTCCCAGCACAAGTTCCATTCTTCTTCCAAGTTTTATAAGACTTTCTTTCTTTCTTTTTTTTTTTTTAAGAGAGAGAGATGAGAGAGACAGAGAGAGAGAGAGACAGAGAGAGAGAGAGAATTTTTTTTTTAATATTTATTTTTTAGTTTTGGGCGGACACAACATCTTTGTATGTGGTGCTGAGGATCGAGCCTGGGCCGCACGCGTGCCAGGCGAGCGCGCTACCGCTTGAGCCACACCCCCAGCCCAAGACTTTCTTTAAACTATGAAAGTTAAATGGAATTCACTTATTTTATGCAGATATTGAGAAAATCATATACTTTTTCGGTCTTCTTTCATCTGTTAATGTGGTGAGTTACATTAATTGAATTTTTAAATACCAAAATCAGCTGGGGGCAGTGGTGTAACTACAACTTGGAAGGCTGGGGGAGGGGGGCTGCAAGTTCAAGGCCAAGTAGGCAACTTAGTGGGATCCTGTCTCAAAATTAAAAAGAAGGGCTGGCCCCAGAGGCAAAGTGCCCCCCGGGTCCAATCCCCAGGGGACTGAGGATGCAGCTTCAGGGTAGAGCCCCCTTGGTCCCACCCCCTGGAGCAAAGTAATGATTAATGATAAAAAGAAGCCTGCCGGTGGCTCGCACCTGTGATCCCAGCAGTGCAGGAGGCTGAGGCAGGAGGATGGAGAGTTCAAAGCCAGCCTCAGCAAAGGCAAGGTGCTAAGCAACTCAGTGAGACCCTGTCTGTACATAAAATACAAAAAATAGGGCTGGGGACATGGCTCAGTGGTCTTTTCCTTCCCTTGAGAGGGAAAGCAGGAGGAGTTTCCACTGAACCCACAATGGCGATGGACCGGAGGGGCTGGATGTCGCTGGGTGGGAACAGCTTTGGGAGGGGAGGCAGAGACCCTGAGTTCAATCCCCAGTACCTTCTTCAAAAAAAAAAAAAAAGAGAAGAATAGGGCTGAGGATTGAGCCCAGTTTAAAGTGCCCCTAGATTCAATCCCCAGTATCATAAAAGTAAATAAATCATACATAGTAATTTCAGTGTGGTCATAGGCTCCGTTGTTGACCCCCAAAGCCGGGCCTTCTTTCCTCAGGATGTGGGACTGATCCGGCTCCCGCTGCGCAGAGAAGGCCACTTCATCCTTGGCCAAGAACAGACCAAGTGAGAGAGAAACTGGGCACCCATTTCCCACGATGTCAGAGTTGACGGGAGCACAATGAATGCATCTTGGATTCACTGAGTACTCCTTGCTCGGGGCCCTGACCAGGGCAAGCCTCTTCCTCCACGGCTGCAGTCTGGATCACCGGGGCCAGTCACACCTGTCCTCCCACACAGGGTGTGGGCTGAGAGGACAGCAAGAAACAGCAGCAGGGACACAGGCTTTAAGGAGACACTGCAGGGGGTCAGGAGAACCAGAACCAGGCCCGGAGCAGGGCGTGGGCCTGTCAGAGCACAGAACTTCCCCCACAGGCCAGGGCCGGACGGCCACCTTTCCCTTCTTTCCCCCACACTTCTTACTGGTGCACTGTAGTCGCACACAGTGGTGGAATTGGTTGTGACATTCATCCGTGCACACAGTGTGACGGCACGATTTGGCCAACATCACTCCCCCACCCTCCCCTCCTCTCTGCCCCTTTGCTCTTCTGACGTCCCCTCGATTTTCATGAGACCCCCTGTTTTAGTCGGCCTTTTCACTGCTGTGACTAACAGACCTGATGAGAAAAATAAGGAAGAAAAGTTTATTTGGGGGCTGGGGTTCCAGATGTCCAGTCCATGGAAGGCTGACTCTGCGGGGCTCAGAAGTGAGGCGGGGCATTGAGCAGAAGAGGGTGTGGAGGGAGGTGATTCTAGACCTCACACCAGGAAGCAAGAGAGGCTCCACTGGCCAGTGACAAAATATACACCCCAAAGGCCTGCCCCAAGGCCCCACGTCCTCCAGTGACACCCCATGCGCCTACCAGGGATTAACTCACTGATTGGATTAAGGCTCCCATAACCCCCCTAAGCCTCCTTGCTTCATCTCCCATGTGAGCTTTTGGGGGATACCTAATATCAAATTCATGACACCCCCACCCCTTGGTTTTCCTTTTTCCTCTCTAGCTCCTGCATATGAGAGAAAACATAAGACCCTTGACCGTCCAGACAGCAGGCATTTCTACAGAGGGCCACACTACGCCGGAGACTGAGCTGAGCTGTGAGACACAGAAAGCCTGTCCGTCCCTTTTCAGAACCAGCATTTAGCCTTAAATGTAAAATTGGGGTGTAAGAAAGGCAGCCAGAGGAAAACAGAGCAGAGTAGAAAGTTCCAAGCAGGTAACGCCAAAGTGTCCAGGTGAAGTCCAGGTCCCTGGTGGCCCGAACAAAGAACATACAAGAACACAGAAGCAACAGGCAAGGCACTGGTTTACGGAAGGTGAACATGGCAAGGGAGAAGTGAGGCGCCAGGCCTCCGTGTGGGGAAACGAGGCCGTGTCTCCTGAGCGTGGGGAGATCTCTTCCCCACATGGACCTTAGGAAGGCCTTACTCCATCTGCTGCCATTGGCTACCTTACGATTCCTGATCAGAGTATTTTCCTATATTCCCCCTGCACTGGTTACTTTAAAGAACGTAATTAGAATACTGCCCACTTGAGGGGCTGGGGCTCAGGGGCAGAGCGCTTGCCTGGCATGCGTGAGGCCCTGGGACCGATTCCCAGCACCATATAAATAAACAAAAAGGAAGCTCCGGGCCTGGTTCCGGTTCTCCTGACCCCCTGCAGTGTCTGCCTTTGCTAAAGACTATGTCCCTGACAACTAAACAATATTTTTTAAAAAAGAATACTGATGGGGCTGGGGATGTGGCTCAAGCGGTAGTGCGCTTGCCTGGCATGCGTGCGGCCCGGGTTCGATCCTCAGCACCACATACCAACAAAGATGTTGTGTCCGCCGATAACTAAAAAATAAATATTAAAAAAAAAAAAGAATACTGCCCACTTTACCCATTGGTCATTTTAAAATTCGAACCTGTGGGGGCAGTTGTCATGGTGACGAGTCCTCGGTGGCAGGAGTCCTCGTGGTGATGGGATCTGTTGTCAACAGGAACAGGACTCTTTGCCTTGTCTTGTCCCCTGGCAGCTTCTTTCTCATACCCTGTCTCCGCCATCTTGGTGTCCCTGAACTCCTCCCACTAATAAGGTGACAGTTCACAGCTCATTGACCAACAGGAGGGGAGGGGACGGGGCCAACAGAAATCAACTTCAGGACAAAAGGCACTGAATCCCAGAAAGGTCTTCCCGCCTCAGGGCAGTGAAGGAGGCGGACTACAGCCCCTTGAGGGAAAAGGGAACAGAGGACTCTGGCCTTTTGAGATTTCCCTTATCTGCCAGTTTTTCTGCCCCCCAAAAATACCTGAAAAACTTCCCCCATGATGTGGCCCTGCTAAACCCTATAAAACTCAGACCCTTTTTGTAGCCAGTCTCCATTTTATTCTTGAAAAGTGGCCCTCTGTGGTGCTGGTCCACGGAGTTCCGTCTCCGGCTCCTTCTCTCCCATTGAGTTTGCTCCCCAACGTTCCCAATGAGCCTCCACCATCTTCTCTCTTCCCGCCTCCCTTCTATTTCTTTCCTTCCTTCCTCCTAACAGAGGGAGACCCTGCAGAGCCTCCGAGTCCACTATAGCTAACCGGCAGCTGGTATGCGACCCGAGATCCACCCCATTCCTGGGCTAGATTCTGCTGCCTCACTGCCACGTGGATGGACCAAGGACCTGTATGGTCCTTTGTTGGTCTTGAAGCCAACCTCCTCCTAACTTACCCCTCCAATTCCTTTCTTTACCTACACAATCAGTCCTCTGGGTCAGAGGCTACCTCTGCCATTCTGTCCCCACATAGAGCACTGACCTCCGCCATCTCTAGAGAGGAAAGAGCTCTCTCTGGCCCTCGCAAAGGCACCCTGCCTGAGAACTTCCAGTTTGTCCAGACCCTGGGGTCCTCCGTCACTGGGATTGCAGGAGGGGACGCCTTCTCATTCTTGTGGTGGTCTGTTCTGTCGGTGATGGGAGGCATCTAGGGACACTTTGATCTCTACCGCCACCCTGGTCAAACCTCTCCAACATGGGGGCTAACCAGTCCCTCCCATGGGACTCCCCTTTACGTTGCCTCACTAAAAATTTTTAAAATCCTCCACTTCCAATCTGATCTCAAAAGTAAATGCCTTATTAGGCTGAGTACTCAGATCTGGCTGCGATATAACTTAGATAACCTAAGTCAATGGCCCAAATTTGGAATTCAGGAACTTTGACCCAAAAATCCTCCAAGACTTTGACAATTTCCTCCAACAAAATGGCAAATGCCTGAGGTTCCTTACCTCCAAGCGTTCTTTGACCTCTGCCCAAGGCCCTCATCACGCCAACCTTGCTCTGATCTACCATTAACTCTTGCTGACTCCCCACTCCATAAGCCCTAGTCGGGTCCTGACCCCCAGTCCTCTTCTTCATTTATCACCCCCCAAATAGCAGATGAACCCCCTCCAAAAGTAAGTTAAGCTGAAGGTGATAAAGCAGTTTCCTATCAGTGGTGCCTGGTAACATCAGGAGACTGTCAGAGTCACAAACTTTTTTTTTGTGAGTCACTTGGAGACCAACAAATCTTTCTAACCTCCTACAAAAGTGGGCTTGATCTCATTTCTGTGTTTGCTAGTATGATCATCTAGCCCAAAATTTATCCCTCATATTGGTCTACGAGATGTAATGTGACACAAAAAAAAAGTCCTGACTAACTTTACCAAGAAAGCCCTAATGACACAGATAAAAGGATCTCACTGAACCCAGAGGAAATGCCAAGATCAAGGTATTTTGCAAAAACCTGATGGCATCAGACATGTTAGCCACAGCTCCTGAGGACATCTGTGACATTATAAAAGCTAAATGTCATGTATATGTTCCTTTTTTTTCTAGTTGTAGATGGACCTTTATTTTACTTATTTATATGTGGTGCTGAGAACCAAACCCAGGGCCTCACACATCCCAGGCAAGCGCCCTACCACTGAGCCCCAGCCCAGCCCAGCCCAGCCTATGTATACGTTTCTAACAGCTCTGCTGATGTTCTGAAACCTTGACTGGCTTTCACTCACACCCCGGGGCATGAGGGTTCATCCCACCTACAGCTTTAATGAATCACCATGTTTGTGGTTTCCAGTGACCAGCCAATAATACTGATTACTTTCATGCTAATTGTTTGCAAAAATTGATAATGCTTTGCCACCTTATTTGTTTATTGATGCCTTACCAGGATCCCTGCCCTATGTATACCTCATCCAGTCACCCACCAACTGACACCAGGGACCCCTGGACTGTCCTGATGCTAAATGCCCTTAACTCTCATGCCCCATGTAATGGGGAACAAGGGCTTGGGGTCCCTTTACCCCAACTTCAACCTCTCTCAGCAGAAAGCAGCCAGATGAGTTGGGTTCCAAATACCCTCAAAGAATTTAGGTCTGAAAGTCCTTGAAAGGGGTATGTGATGGGACAGACACATGTTAATGGTGGGAACATAAGGTTAAGGGAATAATTTAATCAAATGAGCCTACTATGCTGACCCCCACATGCTTTCCTTTCCAAAAAGCAATTTACCTGTAGCTCTGCCTGGCCTAAGTGGACAGGACTTGTCACATTCCTGAGCAAACCACCTGTTCACTGAAGGACAAGTGCAGGCCCAAAATAATGTGAAGACCCAAGTCACCCTGAAGGAGGAGACTTCTGTGACCAGATCCTGAAAACCTGGGAGATGAGGACAGTTCCTTCTCACCATAAATCTGTAAGAATGGATGACTAGGAATCCAATTAGAACAGGTCGGCATGGGCCAAGGTGACCTGGAGTGGCCCCCATGATAGTGGGGACTTGAAAGTCTGATGTCACCCAAAAGTCAAGAGGTGGACCTGGGCTGGACTCTCTGGAAATTTGAAACAGGTTATGGTTTGGATGTGAGGCGTCCCCCAAAAGCTAACTGTGAGATGGTGCAGGAAGATTCAGAGGAGAAATGTTGGGACATAAGAGTCCTAACCCAGTCAGTGATATAAGGTAGCCGTAACTGAGGTGCTAGGGTGTGGCTGGGGGTGGGAACTGGGGCCTGGCTTCGGTCTATACTTGTATCTGGCCAGTGGAGCCTCCCCCTGCTTCCCGACCATGATGTGAGCTGCTCCCCTCTGCCACCCTCTCCCACCATGAGGCTCTGCCCCACCTGGAGCCCTGAGGAATGGAGCGGCCTTCCATGGACGAAGGCTCTGAGACCCTGAGCCCGCCGATAAACCTTTCCTCCTTACAGTTGTTCTGGTCGGGTCCCTGAGTCACAGCAGGGAAACAGCTGACTAAAACAAATCCCCAATAAAACTCGAGTGCAGGAGAAGCATGCTGTCCCTCTCCTCTCACTCTCTCCCTTGAGAGTGTCCCCTTTCCCTGTTGCCAGTCCCTTCAAAAACTCATTCCTGTTAGTCTTGCCACAGTCTGGCTGGGCACAAATGCCGCAGTCTGGCTGGGCACACAATCACGAGCCACCACACAGCTTGTAGATTCAAACAGCAACTCTTTATTCCCGAACTCACACCAGCCGTCTACAATCACGTTCTGGGGAAATCCACGTTCTCTGCCCAAATCCACCTCCACTGGGCTTCTATCTCCCAAAGAATACTGTCTAAATCCCGTGAGAACTCAAGGGGAACTCAGGCAGCAGGATACGCCCTATTCCCAGCAGGAATAATCTTAAACCTTAAACCTGGAACCTAAACTGGGAACGCCCTAATCCGCCTTGGTCCTTGAGCAAGGTCACCTACATTCAATGTCACTGCAACATGGGGTACGCTGGCAAGGAAATTGTCATACCTACTTGGCTAATGGCTCCCAGCAAGTCTAAGGGACATTTTTCAGACGTGATCACAAGAATGGGTGTTGGAAGAGGGGTCTTCATGGTGCCTCAGTTTCTCAGAAGGCCCCAGCTCCATGACATTAAAAACTAGACCTCCTTGTCTAAACTTTCTAAAGACACCTCTTCTCCTGTACGCCCCTCGTCTGGAGGGAAACAGACGGGAAGGTCCGTCTGACTTAATTAGAGTGGAACTGCCCCTCCTCTGTCCTGCTTCAAGAATCCAAGTTATTGATGTTCTCTGGCGCAGACACTGCCCAGCGCAGTAACAGGCTTGTCCCACTTCAAATTGAGGAGCACAACATGAAATCATGGTCCTGAGAGTGTGAGGACCCAAAAGGACAAAAGGGGACATTTAAGGAATTTTAAGGGCTCAACTAGCTGGCAAATGTCCTCTCTTAAATAAAAATAGTTACCAAGAAGTTAGTGAGTGTCCTCCATTCTGAGGGAGGCCCCAGCCAGAGGTCATGGAAGGAAAGGCAGAAACTGCGGGCCACTAGAGGCTCAGGGATCAGGGAGGTGGCCCTGGCCAAAGAGACCATTTTCTCAGCACAGATGCCCATGTTCTGTTCTCTTTCATCTGTTTATTTTTATTTTTGTTCGGAGGGGAACTTTGTCCTCAAAAGTAATATTATCACAGTTGAGATAAAGGACACGTCGAATAATTTTCTGCCTCCAAACCAGACCTGATTACCAACTGGAGAAATGAAAAATGGTTTAAATGCCCTATACATGAGGTTTTACTCAAAACAGCAGCTTCCCTTACTTAGCTTCTGCCGGATCTCTCCCTCTCCAAGGCTAGCATTCGAAATGTGAATTGCAGAGACCTGCTGAGCTTGCAAGACCAACGAGGCTCACAGAGGACGACTTTGAGACCAAAGGAAAATTGTGTCACTTTTAAATTCAAGCCTCTGTGGGACCTAGATGGCTGGCTATCTTATCTGCTCTTGCAGTTCACCACCTGCTTTCTTACCAAGTTCCTCCCTAAAGGCTGCAGCATATGAAGGTAAAAATGGAATAATCCCAAAAATGAAAAAAAATTGAGATTGCTTTGTTTCTATGTCTTCACTAGATACAAGGTTACTAAGAGTTAAGATTTTGTCAGGTGCAATTTTATATACAAAGAGTACAAGAGGTTTCAGTTGGGTTTCAATTAAAGTACTATGAAAACAAATATTTCATCTTATTAAAATGGAGTAATTTGCCAGGTACAGTGACACACACCTGTAATCCCAGCGGCTCAGGAGGCTGAGGCAGGAGGATCATGAGTTCAGAGCCAGCCTCAGCAAGTTAGCAAGGCCCTAAGCAACTCAGTGAGACCCTGTCTCTAAATAAAATATAAAACAGGCTAGGAATATGGCTCGGTGGTTAAGCAGCCCTGGGTTCAAAAGAATGGAGTAGTTGTCTCAATTCAGAAATCTCATAACAATTGTTTCAGAATATAAATGTAAAAGGGATCAACAGCTAGGAAAGAGATGTAAGAAGGTTCTAGGTATGGAAATATATTTTAAAAGCTAGAAGGATAAAGAAATGTTGCTGGATGAGAAAGTCTTTGTGTGATAAGAAAGTAAAAAATTGAAAAATGTCTAAGTAAACTAAGTGGAGTGGCATACAGCTGTAATCCCAGCGGCTAAAGAGGCTGAGGCAGGAGGACCGCGAGTTCAAAGCCAACCTCAGGAAAAATGAGGCACTAAGCAACTCAGTGAGACCCTATCTCTAAATAAAATACAAAATAGGGCTGTGGATGTGACTTGATGGTCAAGTGCCCCTGAGTTCAATTTCTGGTACCTTCCCATCCCCCCCAAAAAATGTCAAAGTAAGTTGCTGAAGATTTGTGGAGGGTAAATTTCAAAAAGTATGTGTTAAATTAAACTGGATATATATGATTTGCACAATCAGCTAAAGCTATTTAAGTCTTTTTCCTAAGGTTAAATATTAATGTACTGATATAAACCAAAGTTTAATCCTCTATGGATTGAACTAACAAAGATTTCTTAAAACATTAATTTGCTCTTATCTATCAAGATAATTTTTTGTGTTTGTTAAGTTTTATTCTTTAGAGGAATAATCTTAAAGGAATTAGGGTTTGTACAACTCTAAAGTTAAAGAATAAATGTTATTTTAGAGTATTACAGTACATTACACAGTTTGAAATTGTCTTTAAAAGCTAAACTTGACTAATATAAAAACATCAGTGTAATTGTGGTGCTATTACTGACTTCTTTGTAAACTAGATGTATTTGTGTCTTCCAAGTATATAGTCTTTAAAACATAAGGTAAAATAAAGGCTTGGGATTATAAAAATTATGTTTCTTGCCTTATAGCTATTATATGAATGTTCTTACTCTTGTTAAATTCATTTTGTATTTCCTTGTAAACTTTATAACTATTGTCTGTTAGTGTCGTACAGAAGTACAACTTCTAATATAAGAACCTGAGTTAATTTGAGACAACAGTCCTTCACCTGTAGGACAGATAACATGTAATACTGACCCTAATTGGCTTGCTGGATGTTTAAGTCCAAGCTTAGAGATTAAAGTTAAGGAAATAAAAGGGCTAAGAAAGAAAAAAATAAGCCAGTATTTGGCTCTTGCCGTATGAGTTCAGTTCAGTCCCAGGGAATAACAGGGACTTCTCTAAAGGCTTTGCAACTCTGGACCACATTACAACCTAATTAGAGGGATCAATGAGATCCTGGAAAACAGAAAGCTGACCAGTGCACATACTGCAAAAAAGGAGGGTCATTTGAGACAGAGATGTCCCTAATACTTCCAAAGGAAGCCATGTGTTCAATGAGACCCTGACCCATCCTCGAAGATACACAAGAGATAGAAACAAAGACAATTTGACCAGCTTCATCTTAAACACCTAGCAAAAACAGTTATAATCAAAGTACAGCCATACTTGAGCATTTAAAAGAAAAGACAATTGTTCTTTTAATGGAACTTAAGACAAACATTTGTGTCAGCCCCACAGCCCTGGTGCCCACCCCCCAAATTCTGAGGCATTTTTCTTTTGCAAGCCTCATATTTATTCCTGCCTACCAAAAATCTGGTCTAGCTTCTAGACCTTGGTCTTCCTTACTCCTGAGATTGATGTCTCACCTAACATCCAGATGCCCTATGAGTAAGGGAATAAACAAAGGGCTCTCTTGTGTCTGGTGTGCACTGTTATCAGTGATTGTTTGAAGTAAAAGGGCCAAGGAAAAAGCAGTCAATGTATTCACCCTTGCCCTCTAAGGTCAGTTGGGCTCCAGGGAATGGTGGGACCCCTCTTGGGGACCTGCAACTCTGGTAAGTCACCCAATCTTCCGATGAGGAGGTTAGAGGACCCGAGAGATCAAGAGGCCAAGCAGTGCCCATTCAGGAAAGAGGAGGGCCATTGGAGAGGGAAATGTCCCTGATGCTTCCAAAGAAAGCTACATGTGGTCGGCAAGACCCTGACCCATCCTGGCAGATGGCACAACTGGTAGAGTAAAAGCTGAAGGAACCGAGAGACTTTTCACAAGTTCCCAAGAGTGATCCCTGACAAATATCAACTGCTTTTAACAACAGATAGGGAAAAGGTCAATTTTGACCAATTTGGTGTTGAACATCTAGCAGGAAAGTAGAATCAAACCACAGTCATACATGAACATTTAAAAGGAAAGACAATGTTTCCTTTAAAGTAACTTGAGATGTACATTTGTGTCAGTCCTTTCCAAAGTAAGGAAAAACTGGGAGGCTATGAAGAAAGGATTCTTATTCAGGTGTGCCTGAGAAATCTCCCCAAAATCTCCGTCAGAGTCACAAGTTTGCTCAGAGTCAATTTGAGATCTGCAAATCTTCCTAATCTCCTACCAGGTGGACTTTATCTGCATTCCTGGTTCTTGTCTGGTATGATGATCTAGTTCTGATATTCATCATGAGCTGCTGTAAGGGCTCCCTTACTTGGGATAAACTACAGAATTCCCTACCATGGAAACTAAGACCAACTTCTGAAAGAATATCTACTGGCCATGCCCTCTTCTTCATCATTCTCAGGTGAAAGGGCTCCTGGCCCAGACTCCTCCCGTGGAGCTTGCCATTCATGACCTCCAGCCTGGTGACCTGGTTTTCATTGAGACCTGGAAAGAAGATAAGTTCCAACTGAGCCGGAAAAGACCCTACCACAGGCTCCTGACCGGAACGGCTAGTCCAGCTGCTGAAAGCGGGTGGACTCATTGCCATGGGCAGTTTCCACCTCAAAAAATGTATATGGCTAGGAGGGTGGCAATACCAAAGGGTATGGAACAAAAATGAAAATGAGACCAGACAGTATAAAAAAAAGGGGGACTCGTGAGAAATAGTCCAGTGGTTCATTTTCAGAATATGGTATTTAGCCCTAAACGTAAAATTGGGATGTAAGAAAGGCAGCCGGAGGGGACAGCAGAGTGGAAAGTTACAAGCAGGTACCACCCCAGTGTGATGACAGCCCCTTGACAAACAGGAGCCCAGGGAGAAGGGGCCTGGCCTGACGGATAAAGATGAACTTCACACAGGCCCAAATGCACTGGATCCCAGATTTGCCTCCCTCCACAAGAGGACAAAGGGAGGTGGGGACAGCTGAAGGTATATTTCTTTAAGCCACCCAGTAAGAGACAGTAAACCTAGGTGAAGTTCCATAAGATTGTACACCCCATAGGATTCAGCCAATGAGGAACAGGGGCGGGACCTCGACTACCAGGGGATAAAATGCTGACTGTAGCTTGTCTGGTGTGCCAATCCCCCAGGAGCCCAATCTTGCAAGACTTTCAGAAAAGTCCCGCTTTTGCTGTGCCTCAGTCTCTTAGTTCATTTTTTTGGGTTCACATTTGCTAGAGAAAAACCCTAGAAGTTGCTTTCGTTGACAATGTCAGCTGTAAGCCCATATGTAGATATGACATTTAATACATGCGCACAACAATGTGTGCGTACAATATGCGCACAAACATCCATAAAAGTGGACAAAAAACTCCAAAGATTCTATAGCTTTCATTTAGATTTATCATTTGCCAGTTTTTAAAGAGTTTGATTTTCTTTAGATTAGATCTCATTACCTCTGTAGCCCAAAGCAACCATTAATCCTAATTTGCATTTCCAAAGGTATGACTTAGTCGAAACCAAATTTACATATCAAAGACACAGTTTAACCTGAACGCCTAGGAGAAAGGCTTAAGCTGCAGCCCAGTGAAGCCAAAAGGTTTAAAGGTGTAGCTTCTAGGTAGATTTAAGTTAATACCTTTCACTATTTTTCTAAATCCAAGGGAGATGCCCTTAAATGGAAATTCCTCTTATGAGGGTCAGAAGGTCTACTTTGGAGAACTACCTAATTGATTAGCCCTTTTAATCTAATTTGCTTTTTAATTATATGTAGCCCTTCAACGAGTAGAAGGTGAAGGTGAAGAACAATTTTTATGTCCATCCAACGTGGGAAATCTTCCCTTGAGCCTTTTGAAGCTTTTCCAATCATGTGTGCCCAGTGCTGTTCCCAGGAATCATTTTGTGAAAGCCTAGTATGGTGGCTGGAGCAAGAGTTAGTGAAATGAATTTCTTTCCTTTTTCTTTCTTTTTTTGGTAGTAGGGATTGAGCCCAGGGGCACGCAACCACTGAGCCAGATCTGAAGGCCTTTTTATTTTTTATTTTGATACAGGGTTTCGCTAAGTTGCTCAGGGCCTGAATAAGGGTGATAAATTTTTAATAGGACTGTTTCTGCATTGCTCACCTTAATCTCTTACCTCTATCAAAAAGAACCCTGGTAATAGACAAAGACACAAAACAATTACATTAAAGCAGGCACACTTCCAGATCAGGTCAGAGGGAGATCAGATGCCCCAAAGGAGAAGGGGAGACAGCACATAAAGCCAGGAGTGGCCTGGCAGATCAGAGACACCAGACAGCTCCTTCAGCCCCAGTGTCCACTGTGGGTTCTTATCCCACAGATGCCCACGCAAGGACGCCCTCTGTCCCCCGTTCTTTTATCAGAAAGGCGAAGAGCGCTTTGATCTGAGAAATGGATTCCAGAGAGTAAGAAGGAAACCGTGGGAGAGAAAGTTCCCAGAAGATCCTGGAGAGCGAGAAGGCCTGGTATTTAAGTCAGAAGAGGAGGAGAGACCCGAGGAGAGGACAGGTAGGTGAATTAACCTCAGGAGAGCCAAGGTCAGAGCCAGGGGACGCAGGTGAGGGTGAAGCCAGAATTAGACAGTTAGTTTAGGTAGGTAATTAGAGTCAGGTTGGACCAAGGAGGCCCATTTTGAGTGAGTCTGGCAAGTTGGAGGAGACTGTCCCCTGAGGGATTGAAATGTCAATTCCTTCAGGGCCTTCCTCCACCTTTATCAAGAACCTGCCCCTGTTCCAGCCTGTGGCTAAGCTAGCCTGTCCCAGGAATTGCCCCCAGCTAGAAGGTTATTAATTAAGGTGTCCCAGTCTGCCCCCTCCTGCCCTTCCCCCCCAATGCCGAAGTCTGGCTGGGCACAAAGTAACCAAGCCGCCAGGAGGTACTTGTAGGTTCAAACAGGAACTACTTTATTGCCCGAACTCTCACCCACACTCCACACACGCTTCCCTGGGAACTCTCTCACCCTCCACCAGGCTCCACAAGAACTCAAAGGGAACTCCATGAGAACTAGGGGGCGCTGAGGCAGCAGGAGCTGCCCTATTGCCAGAGCCGCCCTATTGCCAGACAGCAGGGGTCTATATACAACTGAATACACAGCCTGTTTCAATCCAGCATCATCCAGTCACAGCAATTATACACAGCTTAACTTAATTATCATCATCTTAATGGCTCCCTGGCGTCACCTCTCAACCACTCCTTCTGGCAAAATGCTAGGCGCCATCCCGACTCGGCTGTGGCCCTCAACATCTCCTCCCTTCTGTTTAATTAAAAAACAAGCATGTGGCTTAGGGACCATGCCTGTCTTAGGTTGTCCAATACTACTTATGGTCCTTACCCGTCATCGGATGAGCTGACCTCAAGGTGTCAGCCTCCTGTCTTAGGTTGGTACCATTGCAATTGGATCATACCCATCACTGACTACCTGCCCAGCATACAGCCATACTTGTGGATAGGCCTTTTGCACCAGTGGGGGGGGTGCGGTTCTTTGCCTCACCTCTGTTGGCCCCCAAATTTGGCCTTTGCTAGCAGAAGGGAGGAGGATACTAAAATGCCACAACACCAAGCCAATTGACGGCTCCTTTTGGAAAAATTGTACCACCGATGATACCATCAGCAAAAATACCCCAACACTACCACAAGTCGCTGCACCAACAGATAGTTCACAATGCATACAAGTGATACATAGTCCAGGCAAGTTCTGCAAGCAGTTCAAAGCAGAGGAATCCATCAATATGTCCATTTCCTCCCAAAGCAAATCGACTTCTTGACTGAGCATCACTTGTTGAGTTACATTATTCATTGATGCATCAGTTTATACAGTTTGTTGTGATAGCTATCGCAGAAGCTCTAGTTTGGTTTTATCTTTGTCTTCACCGGCACTGGGATGAAGATAGGAATTCTGGCAATGATGAATAAAAAAAAAAATATGTAACATTCCAGCAGGCACTAAAAGAAAGCAATTTTCTAAACAATTTAGTATCCTGAATAGAATTAGATATAATGAAAAGGAAAGGTGAAAGTTAACAAACAGATCTGTTAACCTCCTTTTTTGTTCACATATTAAAACAATCCTCAATAGCTGTTTACCCAACTAAAATTAAACCATTTAAATCACGTGAATAATAAAAAAATATTTGGATCCATTTTTTCATGAGTGCTCCTCATATATGATATATGGACATACGCACATTCAGACATACAACACATAACACAAGTGTGCACACATAACATACAACACATAAGATAATAGTAAAGGCCTTGTAGCTTTTCACAGGTGAAATCTCCATTGCAATGTTTAAAAACTCCACAGTCAAAAAATAGAACTGATCAGAAAAACATTAACCTAGGTCTGTATGAGCTCAAAAAATAAAATATAACTTCATGATGTGGGAGAGGGCAATAAAATAGATATTGAAAAAAGCATCCTGGTTACCACCTAGGTTTGACTCATCTTTTGATATCCCATCCTTCTTCCTGTAACTTGCATATGGGTCTGAAGGTATTCCCACAAGCAAGCCCCAAGGTTTCTTACATTTGAAATAGGCCTTAAAAGTGTTCATTATTCATTAGCCGCCATGTGTGGGAGAACCACTGTCTCAGATGTAAGGATAGATAAACTGAAGTTTTGGATATCAGCTGTTATGGATTTGAGCCAAGTCATCTTCTTTTTGGTCTGTAGAAATCGCTTTAGTTAGTCTCTCTGGAATCCAAATTGGCTGCTGTTCTCCCTGTGGAAACACACAAACAGACCTCTGATACCAGACAATCACTGGGTCAGGACCTTTCCATTGTCCTGTTAGAATATCCTTCCAAAGTACCTTGGGCTTATGTACATTTTTTGGACACATGTGCCTTTCTGCCGCGCTAAGCCCTGATGAATCCAAATTTAAAAAGTTTAGAGTAAAAAGGGTTATTTTAAGTTTATCTTTGGGGGATATATGCCCCTTCCCAATTCCCTCTTTTTGCTTTAATAAGTACATTTTAATAGTTTGATGAGCTCCTCCAACTATGCCTTGTCCCTGGTGGATTGTATGGGATTCCTGTTATATGAGTAATGCCAAATGATGAGCAAAATTGTTTAAAAGAGGTAGAAGTATAGCCAGGGCCATTATCTGTTTTTAACTGTTTTGGAACGCCCACAGTGGCAAAATTTTGTAAACAATGAGCTATAATATCTTTAGTTTTTCTCCGGCATGAAGGGAGCCCATCAAAAATCCGGAAGAGGGCTGGGGATGTGGCTCAAGCGGTAGCACGCNCCCGGGCCGCACGCATGCCAGGCGATTGTGCTACCGCTTGAGCCACATCCGCAGCCCCTCCAAGTAATTTTTATTGTTTCAGTGACCCCTCCTGAAAACCCAATCCATGTCTATCTATTTCTTGATCTATTGTATTGGTGCCACTATACTTTGTCCTTTTTCTCCTAATCTTTTTCCTTTCCTAAAACCTTGTCTAGCCATAATAGTGGGCGCATTTGGATTGATGTTATTTGTTAATGTTAGTCCTAATTGATCTAGGACATCTCGTCCCCATAAATTTATAGGAAGATGATCCAATACATATGGCTGTATAGTTCCTTCACATCCTTCAGGATCCTTCTAATCTAATACTTCTATGGGGATTAGTTGCCACTCCTAGGCCTCGAAGCGTTTGAGTGGCTTGTTGTAACGGCCAGTGTTTTGGCCATTCTTGACGAGAGATGATGCTAAGGTCTGCACCTGTATCCAGTAGCCCATTAAATTCATGTCCTTGAATATTTAGTTTTAGCATGGGGCAAGAATCTAAATTTAAAGAAAGCATAGCCCAATCTACACCTGTGGAGCCTAATCCCCTGGAAACTCTTTCTATAGTACGGCTGGAAAATTTATCATGTAGGCTGGGTATTATTAATAACTGTGCTATTCTATCTCCTGGTGAAATTACTGATATACCCTTTGGAGAACAGGCTAAAATTTTTATTTCACCTTCATAATCGGGATCAATTACCCCAGGACTTATCATAAGTCCTTTTAGAGTAGAAGAACTGCATCCCAATAATAAGCCTACTGTTCCTTGGGGAAGAGGTCCTTTTACCCCTGTGGGAATGATTTGAACTCCCATCTCTGGAGTTAGTACTGCTCTGGCAGAGGTGCAGATGTCCAACCCTACGCTCCCTCTGGTTTGTCTGATGAGGGATTTAATGGATAATGTGTCCTGGGCACTACCCTGATGGTGTTGCTGGGTTCCTCCAATGCCCCGTATATTTGTGGTTGTGGGCCCCGGAGCATTGGGCCCCCCTGTACGTTTTTTGGCAATGGAGCCCGATGCTTTTCTCCACGATATCGTGGGTAAACACCTGGTCCTTGTCCATTTTTTTGATAACAGAGTACCCTATATGGTGGTTTGAGAACAGCACTCATTAGCCCAATGTCTCCCTCTATGGCATCGTGGGCAAATACCCGGTATTCTACCCCTTTGATCATATCCAGTTTTGTTAAACCCTCCTCCTATGGGACAACTCCTCCTAAAATGTCCTGTTTTTCCACAATTGTAGCGTGTTTTGGGCCTGGCACCTAAAGCCTGTTGTACTGCAGCTGCCAAGACTTGCCTATGTTCATTAATGTCTCTACATAATTTAATATATGTGTTTAAATCTTCATGTTTCCGTGGTCTAATGGCCTCCTTCCACCATCTGTTTGCTTATTCATAGGCTAGCTGTTTAATTAATGGCATTGCTTGTTCTGTATCCCCAAAAACTCTGGTAGCTGTTTGAATAAGCCTATCTACAAATTCAGCGTAAGGTTCATTAGCTCCTTGTATTACCTTAGAAAATTGACCTTATAAATCTCCATGTCCTTGTAAAGTCTTCCATGCCCTAACCGCATCTGCAGCAATTTGTGAGTATATGGCAGGATCATATCCAATTTGTTGCTGCTGACCCTCATAAGGTCCCTTTCCTAACAACATATCTAGATTTCTCTGAGGATAACTGGCTGCTGCATTTTGCCTAGCCATCTCCTTGCAAAATTCCTCATTGGCAACCTTCCATAACAGGTATTGTCCTCCATTTAGCACAGCTTTGCACCTACTAGTCCAATCTGCTGGTGTCATGTTCAAGTTGGTAATGGATTTGACCATGTTTACAGTGAAGGGTGCTTGAGGACCATAGGTTTACAGCCTCTTTCAGCTGCTTCACTATTTTGAAATCTAAAACACGGTGAATTCGCTGCCCTCCTGCCTGCTCAAATATAGGGCATGCTAATCTTTGAGGTCCTGTCTCAGGATCCCATCTATCAACTACGGGGGTTGGGGGCCCCCCAGCATATGTTGTCTCCATAGGTGGAGCTGTTGGTTGGACACTTACGCCCTCTGGTAATAGAAAGGTGTTAGTAGCAACCTCCTAGTAGTAACTTTTTCCCTGATAGCACTTCCTCCTTTAAATTTTCTTCCTCTGTCTGACTAGCTCGAGAGACCTTCTCTTTTACTTGATGTAAGATGTCTTCTCCTAGACTACGCAAACAAGATTGTACCAACGTCCATAACGGTAATGTGCCAACTGGCAGAGTTCCTGGGCTTTCCCTTTCTATCCTTTTTAAATCTTCACCATGATGGTTCGTTCCATTGTGATATATTTAATAACCCCTCTTTAATGAACCATGGACTACACCTTTGTATTGTCTTAACGTATGCCCTAACTGTTCTTGATTTTACTGAGATGCCTCCTTCCTCTAACAATTTACTTAACACTCTTTTGGTTTGTTTTTTACTAATTTTTAATTCCATATTTCTGCTATAAAAATAATGCAACCCAACAAGATAACGCAAAGCAAAACGGAACAAAAAATCATTGTATCAGTTTTTCTATTTTCTTGACATGTGTATTTATGGTCTATCTCTATCTCTTCCTCAGGGGTGAACAACTTCAAACCTTGAGCCAACCATTTTCCCCAGTTTGCCTAAGAAAGTTCTAGGGACAGGCAGCTTGAAACAAAAACAAAGCAAATCAAAAAACAAGAACACATTGTTTTTTGAAATGGTCACCCATTCTCTCGCCCTCCCTCAAGGGCGAGCAATTTCACTTACCCCCAAGATTCAGGCATCCCCCCCCCCCCCCCCCCCC
>NW_026000052.1:3117609-3122380 GCF_001458135.2 Marmota marmota marmota | reverse complement strand
CCGCACAGACCACCAAATGCTGCAGTCTGGCTGGGCACAAAATAACCAAGCCGCCATGAGGTGTAGGTTCAAACAGGAACTACTTTATTGCCCGAACTCTCACCTGCACTCCACATGTGCTTCCCGGGAGCTCTCTCACCCTCCAGCCGGCTCCGTAAGAACTCAACAGAGAACTCTGGGAGAACTAGCGGGCGCCTGAGGCAGCAGGAGCCCCCCTATTGCTGGAGCCGCCCTATTGCCAGACAGCAGGGGTCTATATACAACTGAATACACAGCCCGTTTCAATCCAGCATCATCCAGTCACAGCAATTATACACAGCTTAACTTAATTATCATCATCTTAATGGCTCCCTCAACCACTCCTTCTGGCAAAATGCTAGGCGCCATCCCGACTCGGCTGTGGCTCTCAACACCCTAGCCCACCTGTTTCCCACCTCTTGGCCACCCCACCAGCACTCCCAGGCCTCATCCCAGCAGGAAGGAGAGAAATAGGGGAATAGAGCAGGAGAACAAAGGAAGCCTAGGACACATAAAAAGAGCAGACTTTGCGGGATACCAGATACCAGTTATGGCCCCTTCTCCCCGGGGGGGAGTCCGCTACCCCTTGTTAATAAACCTGCTGTATTTGCTGGCCTTGGCGTGCTTCTCCACTGTTCAAACTTCAACATGTGGGGGAGCAGGACTCGTCACCGATAACCAGTGGCCTCAGAATGGGATGGCGAGGCGGCAGTGGTCAGTAAAGAGGGTGGGATGGTCCCTCGGCCCAGGAACCAGTTACAGAGGTTGCCGAAGGGAACTGTGGCAGGTCAGAGAAGGGGGATCAGATGGGTGGCAAGAAGGTTCTCTGTGAGCTCTGCAGCCTGGTGCTGGTGAAGCCGGTTTAGAGGGGAAGTCGGGTTCCCTGCTGGGCCCTGGGAGCCCCCAGCCCCATCCCTGCAGCAGGCAGAACCTGACTGGCATGCCAATCAGTGGGCAGGACCTCCGCTGTGGCTCTCTGGGATGCAGCAGACCCCAGTGGCCAGCCGGGGGCTTCCTTTCAGGTTTTTGTGAATTCGAAGAGTGAGACCCACAGACAACAGCGGGTAACGGTGAAGCGGTAGAGTTTTTCAAGTGAGAAGAGAAGCAGAGTTCTTGGCAGGTGAGAGGGGCCTGTCGGCCACGGCCATCTAAGTGTCCCAGTCAGGGTTAGGGTGGCTGCCAGGGAGGGCCACTGACCACTATCTGTGCTAAACAGGTCCTGGGAAAGCACCCAGGCCGCGGGCTCAGCCTGTGACCTTCTGATTGGCTGTGCCCTCTTAGCCCGTGGGTCTGCCAGCCCTTCCCTTCTCCTTCCACTCTGGGACAGGAGTCAGCTGTAAGATGTTGCTACAGGTTGATTTCATGCAGTGGCCTGTTCAATTAGAGAAGCCTCTTTTGTGGGGGCCCATTTCTTTAACAGTCTGCGTGTTCCTACTAGCCTATCTTATTCACTGATAGCGTCAAAACAGTGCAGTTAACGTGGGATACAATGCCCAGTCCAGGCCCAGTCCCCATGCCAGAGGTGTCCCAGAAGGTCCCCACAGACTACACCTCCCAGTCCTCATCAAGATCGCAGGTTTGCCACAGGAGAGAGAGTCTCTCCACCTTCCAGAAGGTCGAAGATTTCTCCCTTCTCCCAGAGAAGGGAGCCGCCGACCCCCCGGGGTTTCCTTCACTGGTGATCACTAGCTTTTTTATTCACAGAATGGGCTTTCCAGTGGCCAGTGTGCTGATCAGACCACACCTCATTTGGGTTGTTAAATAGGGTTCCTTTTTTTTTTGGTACTGAGGATTTAACCCAGGAGTGCTTTACCCCTGAGTCACATCCCCAGCCCTTTTTACTTTTTGAGTCAAGGTCTTACTAAATTGCTTAAGTCCTTGCTAATTTCCTGAAGCTGGCCTCAAACTTGCCACCCTCCTGTCTCAGCCTCCAAGTGGCTGGGATTACAAGCATGAACCACCAACCTGGCTCTGTTACCAATTTTTGACCCCAAAGCCTGGGAACTTTTTCCCTCTTGGAATTGTGGAACTGATAAGACTGAGCACTGGCCAAGCGGAGATGGACATTTTATTCTTGTTGAAGAATAGGAGTGGGAGAGAAGAGGGCAAGTCGAGCTCCCCCTTGGGCAGTGGGAGACCATGGATGTGGGTGAGCAAGAGGGGGAAAGGAGGACTCAGAAAGGGGAGGACACGTGTCTATAATATGATGAACTCAGAGGTCCCTAGAGGTCACTTTGGTGGCAACTTAGGTCTAACTAGTGTTATGTAGCCTGCCTGGAGAGGAACTTTGGGCTTGGAATCTTCTGTCCTCTAAGACAAGCAAGACTTGGGAGGGGTAACTTCAGCTGGGCCACTCTGCCACTAGGGCCAGGGCAAGGCGACAGCCCCAAGGCACTACATACTTCTGTGGAGAACGTATTTCTAGGTTAGATACATTATTTTGTATAGGACTTTCATACTTACGTTTTTAGCGAGGTCAACCAGTAATCTCCCTTCCCTACAATGTTCCATGAGGGTTAGTATGAAGGTCATAAAAGAAGTTATTCCCTCTTTTGCTAATGCCAGAAAACTGTGTTACTCCTTCCTTAAATATTTGGTGGCATTCCCTAGTGTCACATCAGCACCTGGTGTTTTCTGAGGAAAGGTTGTGAATTTATTGGCCAAAGCAACATACAGAGAAAGATTTCTCAAAGAGTAACCAGCTTATTGGGGAGTACCAGAGTATCGGGGCGGCCAGGTACTGGACTGGCATTGCACCCTTCAATGCAAATGGACTTCACCTCTGCTGGGACAGGAAAGATGCAGCTCTGGGAGTGGACATCACCTGGTGGGGCTGACTGACTGATGGACCCAGCCTAATTCCCTCTGAAGAGTAGGAGCCGTCTCCTCACAAAGTCATGAAAAGTTGATTTCTGTTTTACTATAAATTACCGCCATTTCTAAACTTGCTTGGAATGCCTGGCTTTCCCTGACCAGGTAGCAACCCTCTCTGAAACCTCAGCGGCGCCTCATAAATTCTGGTGTGGGATCCAAATTACCCTACCTTGAAGTGTTTGAACCATTTAGATCATTACCTACTCTCTGCCTTTGTATTATGCTTGTCAAATCCTGTTATCTGTAAGGTCTCAAGACACCCCTGTTTGCAACTTTTTGTGCTATAAACCATGCTCCTAGAGAGCTGGGGGATTGTCCTCTAACCCACGGATTTGGGGAGAGACAGTCCCGACCAGCTGGAATTACAAGCTTGCTTTAATTTGATTTAAAATTGGAGTTGGCGGTCTTTTCTTTGCCTCGTGGTTTAATGTGACACCCACCTGTTTGTTGTAATCCTACCCTTTTGCCCTTTTTTTGGATAGAATGGTCCATGAAACAGCTTTCCCCAATAACAACATTTGAGCCTCAGAACGTGCCCCCACTTCTTCTTTCCCCACCCCAGCATCTCGTGTTTTCCTCCTGCCCCCCTTTGTGGGAGCTTGCAGATGGAGTGGGGAAGCCATCCTGATACCCAGAAAAAGGTATTTCCATGTCTGTGTGGTCATTTTGTGTCACCTCAAATTCACCCGAGTGATCCCGGTGTAGCCCACGCTGGACAGGGCTCCCATGGGAACACTGTCATGGAGCATCTTCGAGGAGGTTGAGTAAGGGTGTTGCTGGGCCAGGCTGGTTCTGCCCCTGCACAGGTGGCCATGCACTGAAATTAGTTTTGCAAAAGACAGTTTATGTGCAAGTGGCCACATGTGGAGGGGCGTGGAGTCAGGTGGGTTTTTTGTCTTGCAAATTCAAGAATGAGATTTGCAGACAGCAGAAGGTGAGAGAACAGAATGAGTATTTATTAAAGTGGCCTCAAGCTCCTGTGGCTGGAGGGGAGCCTCGAGGTTGCCAGTGGGTGCTGTGGTCTAGGGGTTTCTAGGTCTAGGGTCAGCCTGCCCAATCCCAGGTTAGATCCTTAGCACCGCATAAAAATATAAAATAAAATAAATTAAAGGCATTTTGTCCATCTACAACTATTTTCAAAAAGATTTTTAAAATCCTGGCATTTGAAACAACATAGAGGAACCTTGAGACATGCTCATTGAAAAAGCAAAACAAATAAACAGGAAAAAAAGAAGACATTATGCTCAGCCAATCAAACCAGACACAGAAAGACAAACACTGCATGGCTTCGTTGGTATGCAGAACCTAAAAATGTAAGCTCATAGCAACCAGAAGCAGAATGATGGTCATCAGGGGCCAATATTAATCACACCCTATAAGTTTTGATATATGCTGTTATAAATCAATAAAATATTTTGTGGTTGTGGTAGTGTGCACCTGTATTCCCAGCTACCAGGGAGGCTGAATCAGGAGGACCACTTGAGCTCAGGAGTTGGAGGCTGGACTGGGCAACATACTGGGACCCTATCTCAAAATCAATAGTCTCATCCGGGCTGAGTGGAGCACGCCTGTGATCCTAGAGGCTCAGAGGCTGAGGCAAGAGGATCCTGAGTTCAAAGCCAGCCTCAGCAACTTAGCCAGACCCTGTCTCTAAATACCTTTATAATATCTTTATTTTGTTTATTTAGTTTTTTTTTTTTTTAATGTGGTGCTGGGGATCTAACCCAGTGTCTCACAGGTGCTAGGCAAGTGCTCTACCACTGAGCCACAGCCCCAGCCCTAAACAAAATTTCTAAAAAGAGCCGGGATGTGGCTCAGTGGTTAAGTGCCCCTGGGCTCAATTCCCAGTACAAAAAAAAAAAAAAAAAAAAAAAAAAAA
>NW_026000052.1:3050153-3115064 GCF_001458135.2 Marmota marmota marmota | reverse complement strand
CGCCGCCCCTCCCCGCGGGTCTGGCTGCATCGCGCGCTTGTGCCCGGGCCTGGAGTTGTCTCCCGCACAGCTGTCCAGGCCGCGGCGCGGAGGCACGACGCTCGACAGGCCCCAGAGTGGTGCCTAGCCCTGTCCGTGTGGGCACACCACCGTGCCCGGCAGCCGTGACCCGTGGGCCGTCCCGAATGGCGCTGCAGGTGGCTCACCAACTCCCAGAGGCACATCTCCTTTCCTCGTCACGCCGCCCTGCTAAGGATGTGTCCTGCAAACAGTCCGAACCCCTAACCTCCCCCAGTGTGTTGGACAAGGCATCCTCAAACCTGGCTGCTGCGAGAGTTGTTCGTTAGTCCAGAGTGGAGCAGCCCGCAGCCCTCCGCACGCGAGGGCAGCCCGTGCAGGAGCCCGCGCTGGGATGAGCGGCCGAGTCCCGCTGGCAGAGAAGGCCCTGTCGGAAGGCTACGCCCGCCTAAGGTACAGGGACACTTCCTTGCTCGTCTGGCAACAGCAGCAGCAGAAGTTGGAATTTGTGCCACCTGGGACATACCTGAGCAGGAGCCGAAGCATGTGGTACTCACAGTATGGAAACGAGGCCATCTTAGTCAGAGATAGAAACAAGCTTGAGGTCTCCCGAGACACTGGGCAATCCAAGTTTTGCATAATTATGTAATTCCAGTGTGGAAAGCTGCACTCAAGTGCCAAGCCTTGAGGAAAAGGAGACTAATCTGTTCCATGGTCCTGTTCATTTCTTGTTGGAGATCTTAAAGACCACGAAGATTGAGCTCCTGTGTAAGAACCCAAGAAGCCCAGCTCCAAGCCCTTTAGCACAGATCAGTGCAACTGGTACCCAGAGATTGCTGGGGACCTTTGTAGCCCAACATTATGACATGCCGCTGCACCAGGTGCTGCAGGGAATAGAGGGCCTGGGCACTGCTGGTCGCTGTGTTTCTGTTTCCAGACAAGACCAACACGAGTGGCTCCCACCTTGCAACCCCCCTTCAAGGTTTTCGTTTGCTGGTTTGCTTTGCTGGGATGGAACCAGGCCTCCTGTGATAAGCAAGTGCTCTGCCATGGAGCTGTGTCCTCAGCCCTCAAGGTCTTACAGGTTATTTGAGTAGTAACTTCTGCCTGGTGAAGAACAGGTGAGATCCATCAGCGTGCATGTAGTGGCCAGTGGCCAGCCCAGCAGAGGTGGCACCTTAGTAGCCATAGTCCAGCACAATCCTCACTGGCCCAGAGATTGGCTCACAGGCAAGTACATCCTGAACCCCTTAAGGAAACTCCCAAATTTTAAGCTCCACAGGAGTTGCCTATAGTGCTTTCAAACATAGTCCCATGGTTGAGAAAGGCAGGTTCCTCCCTGGATGGAGTATTTTGGTCTTTGTACTCTGAGCTGCAGCTGCCCGACGTTTGACTTGTCATCTCTGCACACGGGCAACAGTGTCCACCTCTGTGGGCAGTTTCCTCAAGTCATTTTGAAAGAACTTGCCCCCTGCTGTCATGACCATTCCCATGGCGGTGCAGATGTCAGGTGTGCTTTGTCTGTGGATTCTCTCATCTAAATAAACATCCTTTAGGATTCTCCTTCCCTCATTTTTTAATGTGTTCTTGATCTTACTTGGCTTTTGGTTTCTTGGTGCTACCTGAGGACTGCTAAAGCCCTAGTGCCCCAGAGAGCATCGCTGTCGCAGTGGGGTGCACGTCTCCACGCTCATACTTGGAGGGCGTCCTCTGCCCATGCATTCCCTCCACTCAGCTGTTCAGACAGGGCCTGTTTCTGCCTGTGACACCTGGCAGGTGGCCAGCGGTAGCGCCCAGCTCGTCCCCATTGCACGCAGCCTGTCCTGAGCACAGCGTGCTCACTGTGCTGGCCCCCTGCAGCCGTGCTGGTGCGCTGGCCAACACCACAGGTCAGCTGCAGCCTGGGCCTTTCTGCTTGGCCCCTGGTCTGCTGGCTGCCTCAAACCAGAAGGCTTAAGGTGAGACTTCCTGAAGTGCCACAGTCCCACAGGGGATGCTCAGGGCTGGTGGACTATCCATCTGCTAGAGGAAGACTTAGCAAAGGCTCACCTATCAAGGGGACCTGGCACTTGGGAACTGTGCCAAGACTACTAGGTAGTTTCTGTCAATGGGTTTTCGGTTCTTGTGTAATCCCTGCTTGGGAAGAAAACAAGCCCACACTTATCTGCAGTACCTGAATGCCACCTGCTCACTGCATCTATGACTAACCTAAGGACAGGTCAAGGTCAGGTCAGTATGGGACAACACTTAAATGGGTTGGGGTCTGAGGATACATCAGCACAGGGAGGATAAGACTCACTGGGCCAGTCTCTGGAGGGGTCAGCGGATGCAGGTGACAAACAGGCCTCCACCCATACATGGGACAGCTGGTGCTAAGCTGCTTAGGCTGCAGGAAGGTGGCATCTGCCTGAGGTGGACAGGCCAGTGCTACGCTGGAGAAGGCTGGTCTGAATGTGAAGATCAGTGTCAGTAGGAGTGACAATCGGCCTGACTCAGCTGGGGGTGGACATTCTCCCTGGCCTGTGCTGGGGCCAGTCACTTGAGTACCTCCTCTCCAGGAAGATCTGGGACCACTCTCCATGGCCATCTTGAGCAGTGTTGGGACCTTGTCCAGACCTGTTCTTGGTGCACTCCGATCATGCCTGGCCCGCTGGACCCAGAAAGAGGGCTGGATGCCTGCACCACAGGCAATGGCCTCAGTGTAGCTGAGGCCCGAGGGGCAAGTGCTAGGGGAGGCCCAGCAGGGGGAGTGCCCGCATCTCTGAAGGCAGCCTGGGGTGGGGGCAGGGGCGCAGGAGACGGGAGCCTGGTTCTCCCCCTCACACACAGCAGCCTGTCCCAGAAGCAGGTACTAGGAAGGAGGGCGGAGCTCTCAGGGAGGCCAGGGGGAGGGCGGGAGCTGTGGGATGCTCTGGGTGCTCTGCCAAGAGCTTCACCATGCGGCCCGAGTCGGGGAGCCGCCGCAGAAAGCACAGGACAGCACACAGTTGGCCTTTTTCTTCTTCTTTTTATTATGAAAACAAAACAAATGCCCCAGGAGAAGGGTCCATGATTACCAGAAACATCAGAGTACTCTCTACCATTTTTATTCTGTGGTGTTGAGGCCAGCATTGCAATAAACAAGCTAAACTACTTACACCGGACTCTTTTTCAGTAACTGACATTTACAGGAATATACTAGAAACGGCACTAAAAAGTTAAGAAAAGTTACGGTAAACTTGCATGCACATCATACAGAAAAGTAACATTTTAGATATAAAAAGGAAAATGTCCTGTAAGTGTTAGTGTCATCAGGGAACAGCGGTACACAGTGGGTGTGACAGCCTTGAGGCGGCATTGCTTTTCCCAGTGACAGTAAAAGGCGGGACGCTGAAAAGAACAAAACCAAAGGAACAAGAAAACGCATCTCGGTCTGTGAGCAAGCCTGTGGGGGGGGGGCAGGCCAGCAGGAGGGCCTGGGCCCGGGGCCACCCAGGCCTGGCCTGGCCTCCAAGGCTCCTCCTGCCCTTCCTGCACCCTTCCCAAGGAAGCCTGCCGAGAGATGCCCTACGGCTCTCCGCAAGGGACAATCTAGTGGAGCCACTGCAGTCCTCCCCACATAGGTGAGTGGGGCACCAGGCGCCCACAGCTCACACCAAGGGTCTCAAGGGAGTCGCTGACCCTCCAAAACTGAAGAGAAACAGTGTTGAGTCTGGACAGAAGGCCTGAAGTTACAGCACCAAGAGCTGTGCGCTCAGTGTGGCCACAGCCTGGGAGCCGCCAAGCCAGGGACCTGCGAGAAGGGCGGGTGGCGGTTGCGTCAAGCATGGTGGACAGCGGGCCACTGCACCAACTCCAGCTGCTTCTCCCGGGCCAGCTCCCACGGGCGACACCTCACTACCTGCAGCTCCCCCAGGGACCCTGGCTGGGGCCTGTGCCTCGCCCAAGAGTGCACTCCTGGAACGTCACCACTCAGATCCTGTGCGAAGACCTGTCGATCTCGTGTTAATTCCTTAAAATCACAGTTTAAATATTCTATTAAAGATCTATTTAGAAAATACCTTTGAAAAACAAGGGTAACTTTTAAAAATGGAACTTTAAAATCCATTTATATTTTTACTATAAACAAAACTGACTTAAAAGTTTAACAAGCCAAGTGGCAGAATTGCCGGCAGCCCACCAGGCACTCCCACACCCGCGGAGGGCCAGGGACTGAAACGTCACCTGCCCAGGGATGCCCACGACCAGTCCTATATTCACCCAGGCGTGCCTGTGGGGACCACGGACCACCAGACCAAGCCGCCGAGGCATGGACCCCACAGCCCCTGGGGCCCTCATCTGGGGGTCTGTGAGGACACCTAGGGCAGGCATTTCTCCAGCAGGCAGCACTGTGTGGACCCCAGGGTGGCCTCCATGCCTGGGCAGACCGGCCAGGCCCCTGGAGGCTTGGGTGAGCAGGGGGCAGGCCGGCCAAAGCCACGGTGCGCAGAGCTCGGCTGGGCAGAGCTCAGCTGGGCCAGACGGCAGCCTCCAAAAAAACAGAACCAAACAGAACCTTCCGTTAAACTCTGTATATTATTACTTTTTACAATAGAAAGTTAAAAATCGAGCCTTTGATTTACTATACATTTCTTTTCTCTCAGATTACAAAGCTTATGTTATAGAACTGGGGTTCCCTAAGTTGATTTTAAGTCTTAAAGAGACCGTAAGTGAATATGAGAGAACTGAACCAACGTAAATACCTAAGTGTGCTGTAGCTGAGAGGTGTCCCCCTTAGTAAGTCTCCAATGTTACAAAAACAAAAGCAGAAACAAAGTAACCCACGAGAAGAACCAAAAAAGCCACCGGACTCAGGAGGAGCACACAGACGGATGAGCACCAGCCCGGCAGGCGGGGAGGCCGGGGCCCGGAGGCCGGGGCCCGGAGGCCAGCGTCTCTGCGACTTCTCCTAATGCACTTCTTTCACGGTTTTGTTTTTCTTTTCTTTTTTCTTTTTTTTTAAAAAAATGACCAATGATGTTAATAAATAAAGTATTTATATATACATAAACTAGGGAAGTGGTTCCAGAGTGTGCGGCAGCAGCCAGGGCAGCACTGACCAGATGGGGACACACGGGCTGGACTTTTATAGAAAACCGCTGAACCTTACAAAAAAGTCTCTCTTTTTTTTAATTTTTTTTTTTTTTTTTTTAAGTTGAGGTAAAAGTTTCAGTGTTGGAAACCCGGACGCCGCACATGCAGTAGCTGTGTTCGGTCCCGGAAGCTCCTGCTGCTGCTGCCGCTGTGGCCGGAGACCAGACGCCCGCCCGCACACCCGCCCCACGGCACACTCGGCTGTGGAGCTGCACAGCGCCTCACTAGGCCCAGTGGGGCCTCACTGGCAGGCACACCTGTCCTTGGCCCCGGCAGGGGTGACCGCAGTGGCACGAGGGCTGCAGCCCAAATGGCAAAGATACCACACTCTGGCAAAGCTTTCAATACAGTACCCACGTCAGTCTCCCTCCGAGGACAGCCCAGGTTGGGCTGGGAACAGGGACTCTACAAGGTCCTTCAGATCCTGCCTCGCAGGGGTCCAGGGGTCGCTGTCAGGTTAGCATCTGAGGCTGTCGTCTCCAAGCAACTGAACCGAGTTACGAAGAAAAGACTAGCGGGGCCACACCTTCTGGAGTCCGATGCACGCACAGGGAGGACCTCTGACCTACTGGAGCAGAACTGGAAGATACCGTAACACTGAATAAAAGAAGACCTGCACACCATGGAACAAAGCAGTGTATTAACCACGGGCACCGCAGGGCTCGCTGTGGGCATCCTCCGCCTGCTGCTTCCAGTCCCGTCACTCGGAGTCGCTGCTGTCGGAGCTGGACCCGCTGGAGCTGCTGCTGCCCGACTCCGAGGAGCTGCTGCTGCTGAGCCGCGATGGTCCCCCAGAGGGCGCGGAGCCGGATTTCTCTGTAGGAGACACAGGGCGGGGAGCTGGGGACAGGCACTGCACACCACGTTGTGTCACAGTTCACCCCCTTCTTGGCCTAGCGGTCAGTAAACACCCGTTGAGATGAATTCACGAGGGCAGTGAGACCACTTCAGCACGCTCCTCCAGACAACGGACAAATGCAGTCTGCTAAGGGGAGCTGGGGAGGGCGCCTCGAGAAGCCTCCCGTCAGGGCGCAGCCACCAGCTGAGGGACAGCGGTGCAGGCCCTCCTGGAGCACCCTTGCTGCCTTCCACAGTGCTGGCAGGAGCGCTGGCCGTCCCAACACGAGGCAGGGAGGCCTCTGCAAGGCTGTGGCTCTCGATGGGTGTCCAAGCAGGCCAGACTAGCCAGGGACTGGGCTCCTGCGATCAGCCCCCAGCCCATACCATCCCCCAGGTGTGTCTCAGCGGCCTGCTCCTGGGGTGTTCAGGGAAAAAGACAGTTGCTCTTTCTTCAAGGCCCCAGAAAAGGGAGGCAAGGACTCAAATACTGGCTCGCCTAGCCACAAGTCTTGGGTGTGCACCAAGCAGAAGGCCCGGCTGGGACAGCCCCCTGCTCTCCCCGTGTAACACCCCGTGGAGAGCGGGTGCCTAGCTGTGGCGGTCAGGAAGCTTGCTACAGAGAGGCTGGGAGGCTGCCCAACAGACTCCAGGCTCTCCCTGCCAGCAGGGCCATCTGCCTCTGCCTCTGGGAACGTGGGGCTTGTACGTACACCTCACACGTGAAACCCCCCGGGGCCTGGGCTGGGGCCACACAAGCCACAAGGACAAGCTGAGGCTTCAGGGGCTGAGTGCCCCATCTCAGAGCAGAGCTCACTGGCGAACCCAACTGCACGCTCGCACCCCTGGTGACCACTGCCCTCCAGACAGAGGGCACGGGGCCACCCCGTGGGTACCTTTCTTGGTGGGCTTCTTGCTGTTTAGCTGCCCACTGACGTCCTGCAGCCGCTTCTCCAGCTCCTTCTTCTTCTCCTGGGCCAGCTCCTCCTTCGACTTGGCCGCCTGCTTCTTCCCGCTTGTTGCTGTGCAGGGACAGATGAGCACTGACAGCCAACCACTGACAGCCGCAGCCAGCCCTCACCTGCTGTGCACCACTGCCCGACCCCAGGCCAGTGCATCCCCTGCACAAAGCTGCGCCCAGACCCCGAGCCACAGAAAGGACCAGATGACATGGAACCACACCCTGAGCCCTCGCCATGTGCAAAGCCTTGTTTTTAAGGCTTTTTTCGAGGATTCTGAAGGGGAATGGGCCCTTTCCACCCACTACTGGGTGCACAGAAGAGGCGTGCCACCCGCTTGTGGGAAGGACAGGGCAGTCCTGAGGCGGAGCCCCAGGCAGCCCTCCCTCATGGCGACACTGCCTATCCCCTGCCTGTGCTGCAAGGCTATTGTGTTCTGAAGTCTGGGCTCCATACCTGACGTGTCACTGCCTCCAAGTGGACAGGTGACTTACCTGGTCTAATGTGCTGTGGCCACACAGGCCACACGGACAGGCCATCCAAGGGAAGGAGGCTGCCTATGCAACTGCACGCAGGTCACGTGAGCTGCCACCCTGCACAGCCTACTGTGGGACCACTAGGGTCTGTCCCCAACCTGACTCCAGCACCTGCAGACCCAGTGAAATCACTGACTTTCTAGGAATGTCTGGGGGGAGGGCTGGAGTCCACCCTGTGGACACTGGGCCCCAGGCCAAGGAGGGAAGTCCGCCCCTGCAGCTGCTACACAGCCTCAAAGAGAGCCTCGGGAAGGTGTGTGATGACCCCAGCCAGACGCTGAGTGAGTGGTGGCGGGCCACCTGGGATTCTGCCTTCCCTAGGCAAGGCTGAGGCCTCAGAGCAGGGCAAGAGGGCTGCAGAGGCTCAGCCCCTGCCAGATGCTCTCAGGGCACAGCGTGGGGGGCCGTGAGGACAGAGGAGGGAGGAGGGAAGGGGCTGTGACCCTCCAGGTGACTTACAGAAGGGCTTTCTCTGCTTCTTCTGTAAGCAAGACTTGACATATCTCTCCAGTTCCCTTAAGGTGGTGGGTTTCAGAGTCTCGAAGTCGATCTCGATCTCGTCGGGGTTGGAGTCCCTGAGGGAGGGCTCCCGCGACTGGATGATGTGCACCACGCGGCCCAGCTTCTCCCCCGGCAGCCGGTTGATGTCCAGGCTGAGCTGGCGCTTCTCATCGTAGCTCATGGGCAGACCCTCCTCCTCCTCTTCGGAGTCGTAGGACGCAGACGCCTGCTTGCTGCCCTTCTTCAGCTGTCTAAGGCACAAGACGGAGAGCATGGCCTCCAGTTCCCAGCCACCACAGGCTGGATGACCCCTGGGGGCAGAGCTGCTGGGCAGACCCTGCTTCAGGGTCTCGGTCATGGTCAGGGTCAAGACAGCTGGCCTGGCCTACAGCCCGCTCCCCTCAGCACCCCACAGCACTCTCAACCAACACCCAAAGCAGGTGTCCACGGCCAAACCATCCAAAAGAAGGCAGGGAGGGGGACAAGAGGGTTGGGGGCATCCAGACCTGCCACCAACTGCAGGACCACGCATGGCCCAGGCACAGCCTGCAGCAGGGAGAAGGACAAGAGCAGGCCTGTACCGAGTGCCACAGGAGCAGGCTCCGAGGAAACCCATGGCCACACCTGCCTCAGAAGTGGGCTTCAGAATGAGGGAGAGCCTCAGGGAAAGGGTCGTGACCAGGAGTCTGCTGACCGAGGGGTGTCCAGGAGCCAGGCCTCAAGACGTGAAGCCAAGCTGGGCGACAAGGGAGGCAGGCCCCACACGACATCAGACTTGCACAGTTCCCCCAGGCCAGGAGTGACATGGGAGCCAGCCGCCAGCCACCCAGATGGGCACACTGTGCCCGCCTGGAGCTTGGAGACCACCCACCCTAGGAGGACATCTGCCCTCAGAGACACGCCATGTGAAATTAACCCTAGCAAACTCAAAAAGTGTCGGAGTCACAGAGCAGGTCCTGGGACCTAATGGACTTAAACAAGAACCCAATCACAGCAGGAAAAATCCCCAAACGTTCAGAACTTAGACAACCCAACTCCAAATGACCCAGTGGTCAAAGATGGCGTCTTTGACCGAATGATGCAACCAGAGTCCTTCTGTAGCCTGCAGCCAAGCGGACGGCGCTCATGCGAGGTCAGACTGCCAGGAGCGCCCATCAGCAAGGCCCAGGGGAGCACTCTGTGACCGTGTCCTAAGAGCCTGCAAGGAGAGTGGACCAAGTCTAAAAGGCAGAGCAAGAGCAAAGGCTGGAGGTGAGGGCAGGAGAACAGCTGAAGGAACCTCGACGCGAGCAGTGACACCCACAGTGTCCATGCAGACTCCCAACACAGGGATGGAGAGGCGCATCACGCCTGGTCTGCAGGTGCCAGGGGAACATGACACACAGCCTGCGTGCAGACACGTCCCAAAGGGAACATGGGAAGACACACAAGGGCCTAGTGAGCTCACACGATTCATATCCCAGATCATGAAAACACTTGAATTTGTGCTCAGACTATCCAACAATCAAAACCTTTAGGTCCAGATGGTTTTGCTGGTGAATTCTACCAAACATTTAAGAATTTATACCAATCCTACAAATCTACCCCAGAAAAGAGAAGAGGGGGTGCTCTCGTTTTCGTAGTCCCTGACCACTCTGAGTGTTACAGTCCACTTTTTTCCTTGGGTACTGGGGATTTAACCCACAGGCACTTAACCACTGAGCCACATCCCCAACCGTTTTTTTTTTTTTTTTTTTAATTTTTAATATTTATTTTTTTAGTTTTCGGCGGACACAACATCTTTGTTTGTATGTGGTGCTGAGGATCGAACCTGGGCCGCACGCATGCCAGGCGAGCGCGCTACCACTTGAGCCACATCCCCAGCCCCCACAACCGTTTTTATTTTTATTTTTTTTTTAATTTTGAGACAGGGCCTTACTCAGTTGCTAAGGCTGGCCTTGAACTTGGGATCCTCCCGTCTCAGCCTCTGGAGGTGCTGGGATTCCAGGTGCGCAGCACCACGCCTGGCTTTTATATGTCACCATTTTTGCAGCTGGCATAATACTGGTACCAAACCCAGAAAGCACAAAGAAAGCCAGAATCTGCAACCCCCTCCTGAAGACAGGAAGGGAAGGAGGGAGGGAGGGAGGGTGTTGAGAGCCACAGCCAGTCGGAATGGCCCCTGGCATTTTGCCAGAAGTAATGGTTAAGAGGCGAGCCATTAAGATGCTGCTGGATTGATTCAACTGTACATAGACCCCTGCTGACCGACTCTGGAGCCCGCTACTTTGGAATTCTTGCGGGGATTTCCTGGGGAGTTCGTGTTGGTTGGTGAAGTTCCGGTGGAGGGAGTTCCGGTTGGTGTGGTGTAAGGGAGAGGGGCCGTGTGGGTGGCATTCGGGGAGTTTCCAGGGAGTGTGCGTGGAGTGCTGTTGGAGTTCAGGCAATAAAGTCTCCTGTTTGAACACACAAGTGCTTTGTGGCGGCTCAGTGATTTGTGCCCAGCCAGACTGCGGCAGGAGGGGAAGTTGGAGATAGGAAAGCACCCCCCAGACTCTCCCACTCACCAGCTCCATCTCCCCCCAGCCACCAAAGCCTGACCCCGGGATCCACAGCCCTGCATCCACACCAAGGCCTGCCGCTCGGACTCCCAACAGCTGGCAACTGCTACACCAGCTGCTGCCCTCACCCACAACCAGCTCCAGTGAGGTGCCAGGGTCTGGCCACTTCAGTCCTTGCTCTCGGCCCAACCCCCTTCTCAGCTTCCTCAGCAGGACAATTCTGCCCTCACTCCCAAAGGAACACACCTGCTGGCCTCCAGGTGCTGCCCAGCAGGGGTTGCCCACCCCCCACTCCCGCCACAGGGCAAGCATCCTGCAGCTCCTCAGGGCGGCCACGGCAAGAGCTCATCAGAAGGCTGGGTGCTGAGGCACCACCCATCACACTGACCCCTGCCCTACCGGGTGGGCCAGAATCCGAGAACACAAGACCCCCAGAAAAGACCCCTAGCCCAGATCAGGAAAAGGCCCCAGGTTCTTGACAGGTGGAGGTGGACGCAGCCCAGAGCTCAGGGCCCTCTGGCAGGTCTGGCTGTACGCCGTGTCCGGGAACCCTGCATGCATTCCCAGGCAGCAGAGCCCAAGCCCCTGCCCCCTGCCCCCCCCCCCCCTGGGCCACAGGGCCCACCTGCCGGCCGTGGTGCTGCTGGCCTTCTTGGCGGGGGCCTTCTTCTGCGGAGCCTGCTTGGCCGGCGGGATGCCCTTGGCCTTCTTCTCCTCCTCGGGCTTGGCCTTGTGCTTCTCCTTCTCCCTGTCCTTGTCCTTCTTCTTTTTCTCCTTCTCCTTCTTCTCCTTTTTCTTCTTTGGTTTGTTCACGGGGGCCTGAGACAGGGCGGCCAGCTGCTCATGCACGGCCTTCAGCTGGAAGAGAGTGGGCGGCTGAGTAGGGCTCTCTGCAGGCCCTGGGCACAGGCTGGCTGGGCACCGGGGACAGCCAGGCAGGGCAGGAAGCTGTTCGGACCCTCTTCCTGGCTCCAGGAGGCTGCTGGCTGTCACCACCACTCTGAGGCCATTTCTTCACCTACAGGGCACGGGGCACCATTGCCCAGAGCAGGCGGGATGTAAGAGTCCTCAGCAACAGCAGCTGGTGTTACTGCTACCTGTTTTCATTTTGTGTGGGTGAGTGTGGTACTAGGGATCGAACCCCAGGGTGCTCTGCCACTGGGCGACACCCAAGCCCACCTTGCTATTCTTTATTTTAAGGTAGGGTCTGAGTTGCCCAGGCTGGCCTGGGACTTGCCGTCCTCCTGCCTCGGGCTCCCGAGTGGCTGGGATCACTGGTGTGTGCCAGCACACCCAGAGACTATTACTGCCTTCAGGTGAGAATGATGCTGGAGGCAAAAGTGCCTGAGCAAGACCACTCATGCAGGAGACATGCAGGAGGGGCAGCACCTGGAGGCCAGCTTACATTCCCTGTAGCCACCCTGCAGCCCGCAGAGCTGTGAGCTGCACCCTCATGTCAGCAGCCTCCTCTAAGCCAGGGAAGAGGGGCACCAGGTCCACGCCCTGCAGGTGAGCAGATGGCCTATCCCATGGCCTCTCTTCATGCCAAATCAAATGTCCAGCCCAGTTCTGGGGAGCAGCCCTGTGCTCACAGCCAGTGTTCCCTCTGACACGACGCCCACAGGGCTGGCTGGGCAGGGCAGGGGAGGCAGGGCTGGGAGGGGAAGGAGGGCACAGCTGGCCAGACACTCAGGGGCAGCAACCTTTCTGCTCAGAGCCAGAGACCCCACCCCAAGGCCCATCACGTCTCCGAGAATGTCCAGGGCACATGTGCCCATGCAATGCCACATGCTCTTGTGGTCAGGCTCTAGCTGCGCACACGTGGAAGGCGCCTGGCCCCCCAACCAAGTCTTCCAGCAAAGCCCACTGAAGGACCACTGGGCTGCCCTGATGGATGCCCAGTGGGTGGGAGGGGAAGCTATGACTGCAGCAGACCCTGGGCAGACAGGCCTGAGCCCACAGTGGGCGCAGGGCGGTCTCACCTGCTCCTGCAGCTCTGCCAGCCTCGTGGCTCGCTCCTCCTCCGAGTCAGAACTGCCCGAGTCGGAAGAGCTCTCCTCGCTGCTGCGGCTGCTCTCGGTGCCCTTGCTGACCACAGGGGCCGTGGGTGTGGGCAGTGCTGGTGCCTCCACCGGCTCATCTGGCATCTTGGCAAACCTCATCTCAAACACGTCCTGGGAAAGAGCAGGGGCCACCTTGAGTATCTGGCACCCAGAGGCAGTCCCTCGCCATGGCCACCATTCTGGAGGCCCCCCCGTACCCACACAGCTGCCTGGTGGCTTGGGATGAGGGTCAGGGTCTGCTTGCCTGGAGTGCTGCATTAGCTCCCAGCTCACCGCCCTCCTTCCCAGGTGGTTTCTGAATGTAGGCCTGGGAGCAGAGCCGGAGCCAGCCTTCCAGAGTGGGGCATACAGCTCTCCTGGTTAAATAAATCTGCAAGGCTCTGTGGTCAGGTCCCAGAACCGCCAAGCTAACCCACTGTGGACCAGGGAGAGTGCCTTCCTTGAACCCTGCCTGAGGCCCTCTAGTCACAGGGATCTGGGGCCTCCTGCCCCTGTCACCTTCCCCTGGTGTCAGTGCAGGGCCTTGTCTCCTAACGATTAGCTCCAAAAACTGACTCAAGAGCAAGAACCTTGTCCTTTCAAACTTGGCTTTGAGGGCAGGCCGTGGCGTGTGGTAGAGCACATGCTAGGCCCAGCACTGCAGAAGAAAAAAAGGTGGGGGAAGCTTTGGAAAGCTCCTCAGTAGCTCCTACAAGAGGACCTAGGCCCTTGCAAGCCCCTTGTGGTGAAGGGCGCCACCCAGATTGGTGTCCCACAGTGAAGTGAGAGCCCCCTGCCGAGTGCACACTGCCCCAGGCTGGCTCACACAAGATGGCCCCACCAGGCTGGGTCTAGCTTCCTCAGCAGCCCATTCTGAATTCTGCCTCCCAGACCTTCTCTTCGGGGGAGCCGTCCCCAGAGTAGGCTGCCCTCAGAGCCCTGGCTGGGGAGACCACCAGCCTCGGAGGCCATTCCAGGCGGGCAGCTTGTTAAAGGTGCTGGGCTCCAACCCATGGCCTGACTGAACAGCCCCCTCCAGCAAACACTAAGCAGGTGCAGCTGGGAAGACCCTCAGCCTCCGGGGCTGGGCTGCTGACAGCCCGATTCGGGAGACAGCGGCAGAGCTGCAGCCTCTGCTGAGCACAAGCACAGCTGGCTGTAGCCCAGAAGCGTCCCTGGTAAGGAGCAGTGTCTGGCAGAGCCTCGGGGTCCAAAAGAGTGAGCAGGGTCTCGGCACAGTTCTGGGGTCTACAGGGACCTCTGGGGTGGCTCTGCCCTGTGCTCCAGCAGGCACAGCCCTGTGGGGAAGGGCCTCACCGGGCCACCGCACAGAGGGCTCAGACAGCTTGCTGGCAGCATAACCCAGGACGCCACCTGGAGCTCCCCCACGGGGCGCCAGGATGGGCCTAAGCCAGGGAGTCAGAACGGCTCTCAGGACGTTCTGTACAAATATCAGCCATGATTTGTTTTCCCCACCAAAAGGGCTGTTGATCATATAAACTTGAAACTCTTCTTTATTTTTTTCCATACTTTTTACTGCTGCATTATGATCGTGTACAATGGGATTCACTGTCACAGGTCCATATGTGCACACAACTGGGACTGTTCTTTAAAAAGGCAAACAACCTGCAGCGGAGCCTGAGAGGTAAACAGGGCAGGTCCGGCCCAGGCACAGGCCTCAGGGCGAGGCCCAGGCACATGCTCCTGGCAGAGGCTGAGCCCCCCCCCCCCCCCCCCCCCCCCCCCCCCCCCCCCCCCCCCCCCNCCCCCCCCCGCAGGCGGTCTGCAGCTCCCATGCTCGCTCCAGTGCTGTGGCTGCCGCCAGGGGAGGTACAGTAAGGTGGCCCTGGCCTGACGATTGAGCCTCAGGAGCAGGACAGCTGCACCCCAGTCAGCCCTGGAGGGACAGGCCCTCCGGCAGCAACACCCTGCGAGGCCTGCAGGTGGGCACAAGATCCTGCAGCCATGAAGGCACTGCTTGCTCGCTGGCCATGTCCCCAGCAGCCCGCGGCTCCTGGAGGTGGAGGCTAGCCTGTCTACCACAGCATCTGAACACCAGGCTCCAAGCCTGCCTCAAGCCAGCCTCAAGCCAGCACCCATGGAAAATGGGTTTTGAATGATGCTCCCCCAAGACTTCCTAGCTCGGTATCTCTGAGACACTTGTGTCCCTCCTGGGTGCCCATCCTGTATCTGGGGTCCGGGTGCCCCCAGTGCCAAGTCAGCTCTAACTGCTCCTATGCCCAGCCTCGGGTTACCTGGAGCTTCCTGGCCATGGCCACCACCTCATGGTCTGGAGGGTTGTACTTATAACAATTTGAGAACATTAACCGGACGTCGGCGGCGAAGCCCTGTGCGTCTGGGTACTCGCGGCTGTCCATCTTCCTCTGCAACACACAAGCAGTAGGCATGAGTGAGCAGGGTCTGGCGAGCACGCACTCCCAAGCAGACCCTGGAGGATGGACTCAGGGTCACACAAGCCCAACGCAGCACCAGCCAGGACACCCCAGCTCTCTGGAACTTCAGGTGTGGGCGCCCACAGGGAGGGAGGGGAAGGGACTTGATGGCTTAGAAGGGCAAGTGGAATGTGGAGACAGAGTCCCTGGCTGGAAGAGGCACTCTGCCAGGAGTCGTGGTCCTCACCACCACCCAACCCTCCCTTGTCCGGAGTTCCTGATTCCATGTAGCAGTCAGCACCCCACACAGAAGGCTCTCCTGTGAGGTTCCACCCTGCCGACCACAAGAAGCCTGCTCAGCTACAGAACAAAACATCGCATCTTTTTCACGGGGATTTGGTCACTGTCACCCAGGTTGTGGCTTACAGAAGCAGCATCTCAGAGCCCAAAGGCAGCTCATGCCCCCTCCAGGGAGCCTGGGGCCAGCAGGGAGCCACAGAGCCCCTGTGGCCTAGGCCTGGAGGGCCCCGGTGGGTGAGGCTGGAGGCACAAAGCTGGGGAGGGGCAGCTGGGCAGGGGAAGACAGGAATGGGACCACCCACAAGGGGACATCTCAAGGTCACCATGGAGGACAAACTGATTGTGGAGGCCAGGACTCAGGGCCTTGAGGGGAGAGCAGACAAGGGGTGGCCCAGGAGGCTGTCAGTCCAGGTACCAGTGAGATGGAATGGCTGGGCACCAACTCCCAGGGGTCAGAGCAGCCTCCTCCAGGAGCCACCCCGTGCCTCTGGGTCACGCACCCTCTGCAGAGGACTGTCTGGGGACATGGGAAACCAGAAAACCTTCTGATATCAGGGGAAAAACCTGACGTCCAATTTCAACAGTGCCAGGATGAGACACGCCCAGAGCTCTATGCCCAGAGCTCTACTTTCGGAACCCGGGGCCAACCGGGTACAACCCCTGTGGTCGGGGACACGCCCCTGTGGTGTGGGGCATGGCCTGTTACTGTCAGGTGATGTTAAGAGCTGTGGCTGCCTTGTGCTCTTTTCTATTACAACCTGCTCGTGAAGGACACGGCAGTGGTGGTGAAGCCGGGCTCAGCTGTGGACAGTGCATCTAGGCAACCCTGCTCTGCCCAGCGTGAGGGGCCCGGGAGGCCCAAAGCATGCTGTGACTTCAAAGTGGACCAAGCTTGCAAAATGACTTTACTCTGGAGAAGAGCAAACCAGCCCCTCTGAACCAGCACGGCAGGTCAGGTCTTGATGCAGCCCACACGCCAGACCCCCAGCCTCACTCCGGAAGCTGCCACTGCAGCCTGTGCAGACACAGGGGCCCAGCCACAGCGAGCGGAGGCTCCTGACACCTCTGGGCTGAGGCTCTGCCCTTAGTGTCACACCCAGGGCACTTTATCCAAGTGAGCACAGGCCTTCCAGACATCCACTGCCCACCGGGCAGGATGTCCTCACCGGACCTGCCCTGGGCTGTCATTACTGCGAACGGAGGCTGAGGGCTAAATCAGCCTCCGCAGACGAAATGCCAACAACGGACAGGACCACTACCCGCACATAGGAATCGTTCCAGGGCCCAGAGGTGGGCCACGCCTGCCAGAGCTGCCCTGCCCAGGAGGGCAGAGCACTGTGGGGACCTCTGCCCAGCCCAGGCTGCACCCTCTCTCTACGTCATGGCCCACTGAGGCCCACTCGGCTGAGACCCGCCTGGCTCCACCTGGCAGAAGACACACAAGCCCAGCAAAAGGCAGGGTCTGGAGAGACCCTGTCTGGGGACGGGAGCTTGGGTTCACCTCCAGCGGTGGCCACCCAGCTCTGGTCCCTGCTAAGGACCTAGACCTGGGGCTCGAGGGCCGCACCGGCAGCTCTAAGTCGTGCCTGCCACAAGGTGGGCCATCGTGAAGGCCTCCCTGCCCGAGGGACAGGCAGCCACAGGCGTGGGACAGCTGGCGGGGCACCCCGCCCACCTTGACGGTGCTGAGGTCCATGGGGTGCTTGATGATGTCGTGGTAGTCATGCAGCTCCAGCGCCTCAGCGTCCACTGGCTTGTAGAAGGGCCAGGCGTAGGCCGCGTGCTTCTTGGACAGCATCTCTCTGAGGATGCTGTCGCAGTGCCGCAGGTGCTCGGACAGCTTGCCCTTCTTGCCCGCGTGCTGAGGCACCTCGCCATCCTCCAGGTCCTTCTTGGGTGGCTTGATGGGGCGACCCCCACTCTCGCGCCGGGCCACCACCTTGGCCTGCTTGGGATCTGCCAGCGGCGGGGGCGACTCACTGCGGCTGGCGGTGATAGCCGCCGTGGTGGGCGTGGTTGTGTCTGCTTTCCGCTTCACGCCCTTTTTCTGTGAGAGCAAAGCGACCAGTGAGCACCCAAGGTAAGGCCCTGGCGTGGGCACGTGTCTCGAGGCACACACTTCTGGAGCGCAGACCTCACGCAGTCTCGCTGCGAACTCCCTACCGAGGACACCGAGGCTCAGAGTGGCCAGCTGCTGGCCATGGTCACACAGCTGGCAGTGGTGAGGCTAGGACTCTGAAGCCTGCCCTTGCCAGACCTGAGGGCCTCACCTCTCTCCCTGGGTCCTGAGGGCCCCGCCGTCCAGGTGGGCTCGCTCACTACCACCCTGGGTGGCATGAGGAGCCACACACCACCCACCCAACACCTGAGGCCCACCTCAGCCCAGGCCCAGCACCAGGGGCTGCACAATGGGGGTCTCCCTGCTTTTAAAGACCAACAGAGAGCGCCAGAAGGGGACCCCGAGCTGGGCTTCAAGAACAGACACAGTGGTTGGTGCAGGATGAGGGGGGCGGCAGGAGCATTCTGGGCTAGACAGGGGCAGCCCGACCAGGGGACGTGAAGCAGCCACAGCAGGTTTGAGGACAAGGGACTCCAGGAACTGTGGGGTTGGCACATCTGGACTGTCCAGAGGCATGGGCAGCCACCACTGGCTGTTCTAGGCTAGGAGCCTGATGCAGCAGAGTGCTGTGTGGCCAGGCCTGAAGCAGAGCCGGTGGCAGCACACAGGGCCTCCATCACAAGCAGCTCTGACACTCACGCAGCCCAGGTGTGAGGGTCTCTCCCGCAGCCTGCAGGGGCAGAGGGCCCCGGGCATCACGGGTGAGTCAGGGGCAGGGCTCGACGTGCTCCGAGACCAGCTTGGTGGAGCCGTCAGCTCAGATGAGGTGGGAGGAGAAGCCAAAGGGAGCCACAGCTCCCCAGCGGGCTGCCAGCTGCCCAGGGGTCTGCTGTCAGAGTGGCCCACATCGATGCCCAGCTAAGCTGCTGCCCTCAGGCTGACGGGGGCATGAGCCGGCTTCCACAGACAGTTAACAGGCACCCACAGGATGCCAAGCACAAAGCGCGTGCCCCAGAGGGCCCCGGGGAGGGGGACAGGCTCATCTGGCTCTGGCAAACGGGACATGCTCCAAAACAGCCCCGCGCTATGGGAAGTGGCCTGGCCAGGCGCCACCCAGAAGTGCAGGCAGTGAAGGCCACGGGGAGGGGAAAGCGACGGGGGTGGCGTTTTACCTTGGGAGAGCCATTAAACCCTGACGCCCGCTTCCTCATCTGTAAGAGGGGGGACTACTGTCTGCCCCAGAGGGTAGCTGTGAGGATCAAATCGAAGAAGACAACACGTGTCAGTGGCTGTATGGGCCTCGTGAGCCGCGTCCTGCGGGAGAGCCAGGCCTAGCCAGGAAGGGGCGGTGCCCATGGTGAAGAGCTCCCAGCAAGCAGGGTGGACGGAGGCCCTCAACACCCAGCAGTGCCACTCACTGGCCACCGCTCTCCCCAGGCATGAGCAGGAGAGGGACTGCCCCCCATGCTGCTCTCCCACACCTTCCCACCTTGACCAATGGGCTGTAAGGCCAGGGCTGCCTGGCCAGAGAAGCTGGGGTTCAAGTCCAGCCCGGCCCTCACCAGCCGTGTGACCTCCAGCCCCTGAGCCTCGGTCTCCTCGTCTGTGCAGAGAGAACATCTCCAAACAGCCAATAGCCCCAGGAGGCGCAGAGCTCCCCTCCCACCCTGGACCTGCCCACTGCAGGAGCCCAACAGGTCGGCCCCAGCCACCTCACGACGACCACCTCAGGCCCCAGATGCTCACCTTGACAACAGGCGGCGTGGGAGGGACCACAGGGACGATGGGCGTCGTGGGAGGAGGCGGTGCAGCAGCGGGGGGAACAGGGACTGATGTGACATTCGCAGTGATGGTTGGTACGGGGGTGGCAGCAATGACAGGCGTCTGGGAGACAGTGGGGGGCACATTCTGGAAGGGGGTCGCTGGGGAGACTGAGGACACGGCCGCCACTTGCTGCGTACCTTCAAGACAAGGACAGAAACTCAGCACAGGAGGCTTCTGCTGCATCTCCAGAAGCACCCAGGACCATGCCTTCTAGCAGAGTGCATCCGGGGCCGGCTGTGAGAGCAGAGCCCGACCTGGCCAAGAGCCCAGTCCTGCACCTTGGGGCAGAAGTTGGGCTGGCTCACCTTGGCTGAGTGCTCACTGTGACAGCAGCACCCCTGGCCAGAAACCAGAGGAGGCTGAGGGAGGAGACCAAGAGAAGCCCCGCGGCCTGGCACCAAGAACCAGCTGTGCGGTCAAGGGACCTGGGACAGAACTTGGCCATCATCGGTAACCAGCCGTGCAGGCAGCTGCATGGCCGTCTTCCTCTACCTGGCTCCTCTCCTCCATAACCCGCCTGGTCAGCCCAACCCCAGCGCTTGTGCTACTCTACCACCAGGCTCCCCAACAAGGAGCAAGACAGATGACAGTGACGCTCAGGTCACCAATTAGACAGCAGAGAAAGATTTGGAAGGGGAGAACAGGGACACGTGCCGGCAAAAATGTCAATGTCCTCCTTGCCCCCAGGCTAGCCACCTCTCCAGCACAAACTGGCGCCTGCAAGCTCATCCCACCCATCCCACCCAGTGGACAGGGAAATGGCCCGAGGGCCACAGGCCTGGCACCCCAGCCCATCTACCTGTGCGCCATGGACAGAACATCCCCCATCCCCCTCCCCTTTACCTGCACTCTGGGTCCCCGCAGCCGGCTTCCGGCCTTTGCCCTTTGGAGCAGGGGGTAATAACTCAACTTCCTCTTGGGGCATCTGGGCCACTTTCTGCAGAAAAATTTTCTCTAAGGCTTGGGCCATTAGCACTATGTCATCTGTGGGCTAAAGACAGAGAGCCCGGGTCACTTGCTGGGAAAGGAGCATGATCCTGCAAAAAACACTGTGGGTTGTGGCTCAAGGAAGCCTTTATGTAGAATCTGTTAAGAGACCTGGTGGAGAGGACACTAGACAAACATATTTCAGTGTGGAAACTCCCAGAGCCACCCAGGTGCGGTGGCATGCACCCACAACCCCCGTGGCTCAGGGAGGCTAAGGCAGGAAAGTGGCAAGCTTTAGGTCAGCCTCAGCAGACCCTGCCTCGGGATAAAAAATTTTAAAAGGCTGGGGTTGTGACCCAGTGGTAGAGCAGCTCTGAGTTCAATCCCCAGTATCTCAAAAAAATAAATAAGAAACAGCCGCCATGGGGGTATCATGGGGCAGAGTGCTTGCCCAGCATGCCCAGCATGCCCGAGGCCCGGATTCCATCCACAACACAACCAAAAAGAAAAACAACAAAATTGTAGCCTTCATCCCATCCCATGGGGACAAAGAGCCGCAAACAGCCCAGTACCCTTCACCTCTACTTAAGGTATGTACTATCAAAAAAAAAAAAAAAAGCCAGGCACAGTGACCCACGCCTATAATCCCAACAGCTCGGGAGGCTAAAGCAGGAGGATCGTGAGTTCAAAGCCAGCCTCGGCAAAAGCAAGATACTAAGCAACTCAGTGAGACCTCGTCTCTAAATAAAATATAAAACAGGGCTGGGGATGTGGCTCAGTGATCAAGTGCCCCTCTATTCAATCCCTGGTACCCCAAAAAATAAGACAAAAAAACCGCCACAAAACCAGGACCCCAGGCAACTTCCCTAAACTGCCCCCTCCCTGAAACCACTCCGCCGGCAGCTCTGCTCAGCAGAAGTGCTCTCTGCTGTCCAGGCAGCTGCCAGGCGGGTCAAGCTCAGGCTGCACTGCTCCGAGGGTCGCTGGGGTAAGATGTCTAGGCCCAGGTAAGGAGGTCAAGGCTGTGGGTGGTCAGGGCCGGCTGTGCTCCGAGCCTGAGCACCTCCACAGCCCCCTGACTTATGGGGAACCAGCCCTTGGGGCCAACCCAGCCAAGGCCACCCAGGGACTAGGCCATCCTGGGCCCAAACCAGCATCTAGAGCCACACTTGGTGTCTTCTTACCTTGTTGTAAATATAACAATTTGTAAACATGGTGTTGAAGTCCTGCATACATTCACTTGCGCTCCAGTAATAATTATTTTCTAGTCTCTTCTTAATAGTCCCCATATCCATCGGGTTTTTTATTATTTTATGATAATCCTAGAAAAGAGATTTTCAGAGGTATCACAAGAAATTCTGCATGACTACTTTCTCACTTCCCAAGTGTAGCAAGGGGTCATAATGAGGTCCTCGGGCTGGGTGCTAGAGCTGGGCCACCTGAGGGCAGGTGAGCACTGGGTCTGAGACCATCTACAGCCAGTCCAAAACTCCTACCTGGAGCTATTGCAGACCCTGAGCTGATCTACGTGCTACAGAAGGGGCCAAGCCCCATCCAGGTAACTTTTCTTTTTTCAGTATCCGGGATTGAACCCAGGATTGCTTAACCATTGAGCCACATCCCAGACCTTTTGTATATTTTACTTAGAGACGAGGCCTCATTGAGCTGCTGAGGCTGGCTTTGAATTTGGGATCCTCCTGCCTCAGCCTCCTGAGCTGCTGGGATTACAGGCGTGCACCACTGTGCCTGGCCCATTCTAGGCATTCTAAACCCACCAGTGGCCAGGGGCCAAGCTCGGCCAAGAATCCAGACCACCAAGTACAAGGCAGGGGATTCTCCTCGCAATTCTCAGGGTTTCTCTATTTGGGTCCAGACCAATACTGAACAGATGCTGGGGGCACCATCGCCTAGAGTTCAGGTCTTGGTGTGCAGCTGACATCGGAAGACAAGTGGGTGTGACAGGCGGACATGCACACGGCCCCAGGTCAGGCCTCAGTTGCACAGATCTGCTCCTGAGCCCCAACAATGTCGGCACCTCCTGCCTGCTCCCCAACTCCTGCACCCAAGACTGACCGCCCACTCTCCCATAAGCCCGTAGCCCTGCTGCTCCTTCCTACTGGGGGTCACAGGCCATTACCCTGGGGCTGTGGGCTACTGGAGGCACAGGTTGTCCTCGGCTTAACAGCACCTGCCACATCTCCAGCATCACCTGGCCAAGACACAGGGGCAAGGCTGGGAGCCCAGGGTGGGCAGAAGGCCTTCGGGCGCAGGGCTACTCACAGGCAGATTGAGTTTGATTGCGTCCACGGGCTGGTAGAAGGGCCAGGCAAACTGATGCTTCCAGAGCGTCTTCACCACCACGTTCTGCATGTACTGCAGCTGGTTGGTCTTGCGGCCGGGCTTGCTGGGGTTGGAGACCTCGGGCGGGGGTGGGTTCACAGGGCCCGGAGCCGCCGGGATCCCCGCGGGGGCGGCCGTGGTGGTTGTGGACATCCTCCAGCAGCTGGCTCACTTGCCGTCACGGCTGCAGCTCCAAAAGGCCCCTGCGCCTTCTGTGCTCCCTGAAGAGGCTTGGCATCCCATTTCTGGGCCCAACCAGGCAACACCTGCAGGGGACCAAGGACAGAAACCCGTCACCCCAGAGTCCCCACCTCTGCCACCTCAATGTAGACACCGCCTGGTCCCAGCAAGGCCACTGGCCTTCCCACCTGCCCTGATATGTAGCTGTCACCTGTACAGAGGGCCTCTCCAGCCACTGTCTGTCAACCTGCGGGAGGAGGAGTGCCGGATGGTGGGGTAAGACAGCACAGGCCACCTGCTTGCAGGTGGGAACACGGCTAAAGACGGGTGTGCCGAGGACGAAGCCACTTGGCTCGCCGCCCACCAAACCACCACTTGCCAGGGCTGATTTGCTTTCCCCAAACCTTGCACTTTTCTTGGCTGTGGCAAGATTTTAAGGACAATCCACAAGCAGAGAAAGTGCAGAGAACTATAACGCAGCCCCAGGAGAGCCAGGGCCGGCGGGATCAGCAGTGACCGACACGTGTCTACTACAAGCGACATGTGTCTACTACAAGCGTGGTGCGGGGCGAGTTCTAACGTAACCAGGAGAACAGCTCTGGGGTTTGTGATGGCGGCTGGCTGTGACACGGCCTGGCCCTCGGCCAATCAGGACAGCGAGGGAGGCGGCTCCGACCCTGCAGTCCGCCTCCTCTGCTCCTCAGGGCAAACAAGGGGCTGGGGAGCCGCCCCAGGCCGGGCTGGAGCTGCTGGGAACACTGGCCCTACCAGAGCCGAGGCCCTGGCAGCCCTACCAATGGCTGGGACAGCGGGAACCGTGGGGAAAGCAAGAGCCCTGGCAGCATGTGCTGGGCACCCGCACCCACCCTCACTCTCCGGAGCAGGAAGCTGGGCAGCTTCACTGTGTGCCCTTCACTCCAGGCCAGGGCTGGCGCTGCACCCCTGCCCTCTAGGTTTTCCAGGTAATGCCCATGTTGGAGAGGAGCCAGATTCTACTGGATGCCAGACAGCCACTGGCAAGTCTCTCCAGAGTGAAGATGGGCTGGGAGCCGGCTGATGTCCTGCTGGCCCCGTCCAATGCCACAGCGGGCGTATTTGCACCACAGTTGGCAAGGGCCACAAACCAGGGCTCTGCCCCCAGAACGCTGGTCGTTAACAGAATGTCTGCTCCTTCCCAGCCCAGCCACTCCTTGCCCACCAGGCCCCCACCCTGCTTGTCCCTCTTCAGAGAAGGGCCCCTGGCCATCAGGAGCCGTGCTGCACAGCAGCTCCCAGGGCGCCATTCTGGGGCGCCTCAAGGTCCTACATCTGGCCAACTGGGCACCGGCCCCGGCGGTGGCTCAGTGGGGAAGGCAGCCCCACCAGTATGGGCCAATCACCACAAGGCTGTGTCCTCACCTCCAGGAAGCTTCCAGAAAGAAATGACCTGAGACAGCGGCTAGGCACAAGCCTGGGTCACCCTCGGGGGGCTCCTCCTACCCCCAGCCTACCAGGGCATTTCTGCTTAGCAGCAGCACTCTGGTCAAGACCTGCTCACCAGAAGCCAGGTCCAGGCACTCACTGTTCAAAACCCTCTAGGCCTCCCCTGACACCACACTGGCCAGCAGGGCCCAAAGTGACAGGGCTTTGGGACATGTAGCTGCTGCAGCCATGCTAGTCCTCACTTTTCCCAGGCCTCTCGGAACCTTCTGGAATCCCCTGGATGTGGAGCCGAGGCTGTGGCATTCGGGCAGCTAGGACTGCCACAGGAGGCCCAGCCCCAGGACAGGAGGCTGCGCTGCACCCCAGTTGCCTCCCAGTGATGGGAAGCCTGCTCCCTGTGCAGCCAGTGTGTGGACCCCAGGACCCGAGACACAGGGGACACATGTGCCTGGAAGGGGTCCAAGGCCCTTCCACTCCAAGGCGTCCTTCACTCCAAGGCGCCTGGTAGAGATGGGCGAGGGACAGCAGGACATGGGCTGGGGAACATACCCAACCAGAGAGCTCAGGGAGCCCAGCCTCCAAGGGAGGGGAGGTGGGAAGGGGCTCTGCGACGGGGTCCTGGTGGTTCCCAAAAGCCCCAGGCAGCACCTGCTCTTCCAGGCACACCTCAAGCTGAGCCTGGAAGAGTGGCAGGTCTGGGGAAAGCCACCAACAGCCAGTAGAGTCCTGGCTCACTCTGCCATCCTGCCACCTCACCACCCTCCACCAGACCAGAGCTGCGTGAACCAGGCGTCGGCACACGCTGTGCTATGCCATACCATGCCACGCCACGCCACGCCACACCAGCGCTGAACCCACAAGAATGAGGGAGGCCCAGAAACTGCCAGGACAACCTGGGGGCAGCAAAGCCTTGAGGGGCGCCATCACCCTGTGGCCCAAGCCACTGCCCAGCAGGCCGGGGGCCAGGAGGCTTCCAGAAAGAAATGACCTGAGACAGACCCTGGGACGGCACATTGCGAGGCCAGGCTGGGCAGTGGTAAGGTGGGCACAGGGCACCCAGGCAGGACCTTCAGCCCTGCTGGGGCGCCTCCTTGGCTCTCAGTCACCAGTGCCCCGTGGGCTGGGCCTGCAGGCAGGGCCCAGTAGGTGGACTGATGGAAACACCAAGGACGTGAGGGGATATGCCAGCAGCCCCCTTGCCCAGACCATGCACACGTGTTCACAACGGAGCTGCGCGTCACAACTGTGACCCACCAGACAGACCGTGGAGCATGCAGGATGGGCATCGGGCCCAGGCCCTGTGTCTCTCCATCCTGTGCTCCTGGAATGAGGTCACTGCAGAGCTGGAGAACCACAGCAAGGGGACGAGCGGGACACCAGGCCGTCCAGGAAGGTGTGGTCACCAGGCCATGCCAAGCCCCAGGTTGGGTAGACAGAGGGTGGGCCGCTGGCCGAGTGAGCAGCACATCTCCAACAGAGCTAGCTCGCCATTTGGGACCCAGAGTCAGGCCCCCTGACCCTAAAAGCTCTCAGCTCCTGGCCGTCACCCCAAGAGCTCTCCAGGCAGGCAGGGAGCCCCAAGGCCACAGCTCCCCACCTATGAGGAAGGGACGTTTGGGGGGCAAGGAGCCACCTGGCAAATGCTAGAGCTGGATGTGCCCATGGGCACAGGGGATGTGTCCCCAGTCACCCCAGGGGTCCCATGAAGCCTACCAAAGTGACATCTGGGGTCCTATCTGACATCCCACAGACTTTTGGCATGCTGGCCCCAAGCCAGCTCTGGAAACAGGAAGGTCAGAATTGCACTCAGTGGACCAGGACAGCCCTCACCCCTTGCCCCCTCCCAGCCCAAGCCCTGGCTGGCTTGCCTCTCCTCAGCCTGACCAGCCAGGTCTGCATTCCATGGGGCAGGGGTGTCCCTCCTGTACGCACACCTCCCCCAGGCCCGAGGTCACCTCCCATCCCAGACAGTCCTCAGCAGGAAAACAAACACTCTAAGGTCAGCCTTCCCTCTGCTGAGGGGACAAGTTCTACTGCAGAACAATTAGGGGGGAAAACTTCATCCCAGAGCTTTGGGACCTACAAGAGAGTGACCTAGTGGCAAGGAAGGCCACCGTGGCTGGGGCTGGCTTCTATGAAGAGCCGGGAATCCCTGGGAGGGAGTGAGGGCAGGTGGCTGGCAGGCTCCATTGTACAGTCCACAAACCAGGCCAGTGTGACCAAGAGCAGGCCTGGAGCCCAGGGCCAAGGGGTGATGCGGGGAAGCATGTGGGCTTCTGGAGCCTGAGTCTGGTGCTACTTTGCTAGAAATGCTTGTTGGAGAGCGAGCCAAGGAAGTGACCCCAATGCTGACCAAGTACCTGACCATCTTTTGGAACTGGTGCTGATAGATTCAGGTGAAGGTACTGAGGTTATGATTTTCTTTAATACCAGGGATTGAACCCAGGGGCCTTGACCACAGAGCCACATCCCTAGTGCTTTTTACTTTTTTGAGACCAGAGTCTCATCCTGTTGCTTAGGGCCTAACTTACTTGTGAGGCTGGCCTAGAACTTGCGATCCTCCTGCCTCTGTCCCGAGTTGTTGGGATTATAGACACGGGCCACGGCCACCTGTAAGGTTTTGGTTTTTCAAAGGCCCTTTCAGAGACTCACGGTGGAAGGTGTGTAAGTGGGATGTGTCTGGGATTTGCTGCATGATGGGGGCTAAAAACAAGCGGGGTCTGGACAAAGCAGGACAGGCCATGAGCTCCCCTGCTCTGGAGGCTGAGCACCCTCTACATCCTGGTCTGCACCCTGTGAAAGATGATGCGCCTTCTCCTTGCCCCTGCCTGGCACACGTGCTCAGTTTCCTGCACCCCACTAGGTGACCTGGGGACCATGACTTTGCTCCCTGCAAGCAGCTGGAGCCAATGAGAGGGACTTATGTGGCATGGCCAGAGGTGTGCTGGAGAGGGCGCCAAAGGAACCCCAGACACAAGTGGCACACTTGAGGCCCACTATCCCCTGTATTCCACCTGCCCGCTGGGGAATGGGCAGCAGGGGGAGGTCTGGTCTTCTAGGTAAACGCCCCTTCTCCTGGGGGAGCAGAGGGTCCAGCTGGAACTGTGGTGGCAGGGCTGGATGCCAGCCTTCCTGACATGGCCTAAACCTACCCCGTAGAGGGGCTGGGTGCGCCATGCCCTCCATGCAGCCCTGGCTCTGTACCCGCCAACAGTACCACCAGGAACAGCAGCTCTCCCATCCTCCGCGGTCCTCGCAGACCAGGGCCTAGAAGCAGATGAGGTATGCCCGCTCTGGCCAGGCATGGCGAAGCAGGGGTGGACCCCATCACAGAGTGGGAAACTGAGGCTCTGGGGCCCTTCCTGAGGCCCATCTCTCCCAGGCCTCCCCTGCAGTCCATAGTAAGGGCCCCCAGGTGCTCCCACCAGGGCCGACGGGGACTGCGCAAGTGTGGGTGAAAGTCCGCAAGAGGCAAAGCCTTGACAGAGGATCTGAAACCACAGAGCGGAAACAGACAGACCGCAAGTCCTCCAACACAAGAGAAAGCCCAGGTCAGAGGGCACCAGGGAGGCCCAGGGCCAGGACGCCACAGGAGCCAGCAGCAAGGGTGGGGCCCCCACGCCCAGGCTCTGCCTTCCTCCTCCAAAGGAGCTGAAGACTGAACCTCGAGCAGAAATTCACCCCCCCTGAGCTCACAGAGGGCCAGCGGCAAAGCTAGGAGGCCAGTGCTGTTTCAGGGCCTGGACAGATGGAGCGGGAGCAGGGATCACCCCATGGAAGACCCCTCGAAAACTCAGTAGTAAGTCCCACTGGCTTCCTCCTGCCACACTGCCTGCCGTAAGCTCAGGATCCCCTCTTGGAGCTGGACACTGCTGGGCAGCAGGTACTGAGGGCCAGCACCACAGCCCAGCTTCAAGGCAAGGACAATGTCCACTCACCCAACATGGAGGGCACCTCCCTGGCCCTGGTTGGGCCAGCTAGAGGACAGCAGGTGGCATCTCTAGCCTCACCTGGCCCCAGAGCAGGGACCCTTTTGGGGTGTTTCAGCAGACAGATGGGAAGGCTGCAGGAGCCATGTGGGGGTTGGGGAGCAGGGACCCTACAGGGCCAGGCAGGGGGCATGCTCATGGGGCTCCCACCTGGGGCACTGGAGGATCTGCAGAGACACAGCCCTGGGCGTGTTCAGGAACGGGTGGATGTGACAATGGGTGCAGAGGAGGGGCACGTGTCCCCAGTCACTCCAAGGGTGCACACACCCCAGAGGGCAGCAGAGCTCCAGAAGGGCAGGCTCATGGGCAGCAGAGTGGGAAGGAAGCTGGGCGGGGTGGTTCCTCTGGATCTCAGTGGCCCTGGTCTCCCCTATTGCTCAGATCCACTGTCCCCACTGGCCACAAAACAGCCTTCAAGGAGGCCAGCTCCTCCAATGGGAGGGTGGCCCGCTCTCTCCATCTACCTGGGGTCATCATTCTCCTGAGGACTCCTGTCACAGTATCTCTCACACCCCTGGGGCAGTCCTGGGGACCCCATACTGATGGCTTCCTGTACTCCGAGTGGCCGATGCTGCTCCATCCTAGTGTGGCACCCATGGGGTTCCAGGTGAGGAAGAGGGGGCTCAGGGTGGGGAGAGCCAAAGGGTGAGGCCGACCCAGCCAGGACGCCAGGCCCATGCCACCTCCGGGGAATTCCACAGCCATGCTACAGGCACTGCTGCCTTCTGCCCTGGCAGACAGAATGAGTGCCCCTGGAGCGGCCACCCTGGGGCCAGCCCTCAGGCTGCGGGAAACTGGATCCATAAGGGAGGGCCAGCTTCAGTGACAGACGGAGCCAACTGCTTCCACAAGCCAGGGCAGGAACCAGGGCCAGGGGCCTCCAAGCGGCCCCAGGGCGGGCAGTCAGCATGGGCGGGGCCTCCCTGTCCAGGACAGACTCTCCCATGTAAGAGGCACAGGGCCCTTGCTGTCTAGGCGCCCCTGGCCAGCGCCCCATGCTTGTCGGGTCCACATCACACCTGCCTTGCAACAGCTGCCCAGCCCTATCTGGCAGCCCTGGCCCCATCCTATGTGCCCTGCTCCACTGGACCCACGGGGCTGTCCCACGGCCAGGCATGCAGGCGCTCCCCAGGCAGCAGCTGCGGTCCCTGCTTCTCCTCCAACCACCCCCCCACTTTCTGGATCCAGGTTTTTTCCTCAGGCCGCAGCAGCCCACCTGGGAGCCAGCCTTTGAAGGTTCCTTTGCTGCAGGGACGTCCACCTCAACACAGACCCTGACCCCCCACCATAGCCACAACAGCAAGGACAGGCGGACACCTTACACTTGAGTCCCTTCACACTCTTGCTGAGAAACCAGGACTCCTGGCCAGGGGCCCAGCAGGCCAGGCCCTGGCCCGTCCCTCTGGAGAGCTCAGTGGCCATGCACCAGGCCACCTGCTGCACTCAAGGGCCCCTGCATGGGTGGGGGTGACCACAGAGCCACAGCCCAGAAGGATATTCTCCCCAGAAGGACACAGAGGAAGACACTCGCCCTGGAGAGGGAAGGGGGTACTGTCCCCAGTCAGGTGGCCCAGCAACACTGCAGTGGCGTGGTGAGCACCAAGGCTCAGATGGACCAACACTCCCCTCACTCAGTACTTTCTGGAGCCAGGCTGGAGTCTACCCAGCACCCTGGTCTGTGGGATCAAAGAATAATCACTATAATAGCTCCCCTCTAGGGTGGCCTGAAGAGCCCCACTCATACAGTAGAAGAAAGCTAGGAAAGGACCCTGCCTGGTTGGGTGCCAGGCCCTGCCTCTCTAACCTGCCCCTCAACCGCCTCCAGCAAGATCAGCGGCCAGGACTGCCGGGAGATCCCATGCTGCCCGCCCTCAGCTCAGAACCACTGACCTGAACACCTTCCCACCAGCACCTGATGCAGGAGCTGGCCAGAGCAGGGGAGGTGCCATGCACACCAGCTGTTTGCTCCAGAGCAACCCCCACCCCAGCCCTCCCCGCCTGCTGGCCCTGGGCAATGGCCCTAAGAAGGAGCCAGCTCCACCATCCCATTTAACAGATGGGAAGTGAGGCAGACTGAAGTCACAGGCTGGGAGGACTTGGGAACAAGAAGAACAGCAGTGGTAGGAGGGCCAGGAGCTCAGGACTGCCACCTTGCCCTGCCCTGATACTCAGGGGCAGCCAGCCTGCCCTGCCCTCAGTCTAGCCACCCCTCAAGACAGGGTGCAGGCCAAACTGAGGTGGAGCTAGAACTCAGAGCCCAGCAAAGGTACATGCCTCATTTTAAGTCCACAGCTCCCGAAGTCACAGTGGTCCACACCCACCCTAGTGTGGGGCGGGCACCATCAAGGGCCCCGTCATGTGGTGAGCATCTTGGGGCCAGGCAGCACCCAGCTCCTGTCTGGAAGACAACCAGGCCCGGACCCTTTGCATGCCACACTATATCCCCTAGATCTGCCCCAGATGGTCAGGCAGCACTGTCCAGGAAGGGAACCCACTGCATTGCCCAGCTCACTCCTCTTCCTTCTGCAGTGCCACCAGAGACACACAGTGACCACCACGAGGGCAGCAGCCTTCATGTGCAGGTGGGCGTTGCAGGTAGAAACGTACACACCAGACCTCTCTCAGTCCTTGTGAAAAAGCTGAGGACATTCTGCCCCCAGGACCCAGAGCTCCCAGCGACAGACTCCAAGCTCCTTGTGACATGGAGGTCCCCTCTGCCCCAGATTCCAATTCCACAGGTCCCTCCTCTGCAGATCACCCTGGGAATCCAATGGATATGGAGATGCCTGAGACATTCATTGTCATGCCCAACTTCCAAACACACTAGGAGACACCTGACCAGGGACACCTAGATGTTACTGCACCCATATGACACGTCCCAAGAAGCTGAAGTGCCCTCCCAATAGCTCATTAGCTTCTGCGGATTCTGCAGGACTTTGAGGCTTCTGAGGAAAGGAGAACCTTCTCCAAAATGCACCTCCAATTCCAGGCTACAGGGTCCTGCAGAGTAAGTACCTAAGAACTGAATCCCTCATGAGACAGACACTGGCCAGAGACAGCCAACAGCTACACACACACACACACACACACACACACGGGCGGGGGGGGGGGCTCCCAGCTCCAATGTGAATTCGGACCTGAACTGGCTGAAAGACTCACACTCAAAGCCACCAACACAATACATGATCCAAACGGGATGCTTCCTTTGATAAGAGCCCCACCACCCCAGGCAGCAGAGCACAAGGACTCCTCGGCTGCTTGGGTTTCACAGAAAAGAGGATGCTGAGGATATATGCTCTAGCCATGGGGACCTACGTGTGGCAGCAGTGGCCTGATCTCCTGTGCTCCAGCAAGGGGCAGAGCCCCAGGCTCACCCAGGTCAGCAGAACCCCACAAAACCCAGAGACTTTCTTAGGGGATGGAATGCTGCTGGCTGCCACAGTTTCTCATTTGAAGCAAGGATCAGACACAACTAGATACTGGCTTCCTCTGCAGGTATGAGAAGTCTGCCTATGCCAATAACCAGTCCAGAGGGCAAGAGGGCCCCACTGTTGATCAGCCTCACCACTGAGCCAAATACCTTCATGGTTTCCAAAATCAAGACTTGCAGAGCAGTCAAGGCAAGCTCCCCCAGCTGCAGGGACTTGGGGAGGGCGACTGGTTCCTGACATATCCCCAGGGCAAATGTACCTGATAGCCTGACCATCCTGTACCAATCACTCCGCTTGGAAGCGTCTGGGCCCCCAGCCCTCCAGGAGAGCTCTGCCACAGTAAACCAGGAGAAAGACAAGGCAACCCTGGGAGGCCCAGGACACAGGACTTCAGGCAGGCAGGAGCCCCTGCCAAGGGGCCTTGGCCTTCCCTTGAGACACTCCCCCACTTTCACTTTCTGTGGAAGACTGCCTGGAGTCTAGCAAGGGAGAAGTTTTACAAATCTGTCCTCTATTCAAATCTCACTTCCAAAGCAATCGCTCTACTTTCTAAAACCAAAAGTCAAAATGGTGCTTACTGTCCACCCTAAGAAAGCTTTTCAAATCCCTCCTCCCTGAACTTCTCAGTGACAGGGCAAGCACCAGATCTCTGCAGCTGCTTGGACTGTCTCTGCAGACACTCAGTGCCCTGCCGTTACCAGGAAGGTCAAAAATGCCCCCACCTCCTGACACCGTCTGGGCTGTGCCTTATCTCTCCTGATCAGTAACCACCAGCACACATCAAGGCCCGACATAAGGCAAACAGACCTTTATTTGTAAATGAAAAGCCTCATTGGGGCCCCTGGGGAAGAAAGGCAGCCTGCCTCCACACCTAGAAGGTCCCTAACCTGAGGCCCGCCCTTTCCTAGACCCCCAGCAACGCCAGTAAAAAAAACTCACTCAAAATGCTAACGCGGCATAGACTCAGGAAGAATTTCCATAGTAAAGGAAAGAGTAAGAAAAGGTCTGAAACAGCAAGGGAAGGAAACTTACCTCCTCCTGGGAGGAGAGCAGGGCACAAAGAGAACCCGGGAGACTCCCTAGCTTAGGTTTCTCCAGGCGTCCAGCCCTGTTGGCGGGTCTAGAAATGCATGCCCCCCCCCCACTACCATTAACTTCTGCAGTCAATAAGTTTAACTTAGAGGGGCGGGGGACACCAACTGTGCATTTCTGAGCAGAATCTCAACCAAAATTCTGGACCGCACACACTTCGGGATTGGGCACAACAGCGGGAACTCACGGTGGACCACTGGTCCGCTTCAAGTGGGTCCTGGCGAACCAAGCGCGCTGCCCCTGGCCCTCACTGCGGCTCTGCCCCGGACACCGCAAGCGGGGGAGAAAGGACGTCCCCAGGCCCCCAGCTTTATTCACAGGGAGCCTTCAAAGCCCACGTAGGAGAAGGTTTGGTGCGCACTACTCCGCAGATGGGCTTGCACCGTGTTGCCACGCCGGTGCCCACCCCAAGTAGGAAGGAGGGAAGCGCCCCCACCCCTCCCGATCCAACTCGACCTGGGCCGGATTAAGAGCTCTTCAGGCTGATTTCAAAACGGGAACTCGGTCTTCTCCTGGCCTGGCTAAAGTAATCCAGCAACTGGTAGGGGAGCGAAGTCGACTCCGGGCCCACAACTCTGATGCCATCCTTGACCTCCCACTGACAGAAACCCCCAGCAGTAGGGCAGGACCCCTCTCCTCCCTGGGGCCTGGCTCTCCCTTCCCATGCCTCCCATTCACGCGTGACCTGGGTGGCTCAGGTCCTTTCCTGAGGCCAGGAGGCCACATCTGTAAGGGGGTGGTTCAGAAATTCATCTGAGCATCTAGGCCCAGTGCTGATACCTGGGCTAGTGTGGTGGCCTCTGCAGCCATGACCCTCCTTCCTTCCCAGGCTCCAGTTCTTGGAGTTCCACCACCACAGGCTTGAAGTCAGGCCTCCAGGGCCACTTTAAAGGGACAAATGCCCCAAGTGAAGCCACTTAACTNCTCGAACCCCAGCCGCGCTCAGACGGCCGGCGCGCACCTGCCGGCAGCCCGTGTTTGTAAACAAACCGCGCGCCTAATTAGCCCGGCGGGGGCGCGCGGGCGGGCGGGCCTGCGGGGAGGAGCCGCGCTCGGCCGCGCCCTCGCCTCCACCCTGCGCGCTGCGCGGGCAAAGTCCCGGCGGCGGGGCGGGGGCCCCCGACCCGAGTTCGCTGGCGGCGGAAAGGGCGCCAAGTCCTCGGCTGGGGAGGAGCACGGGAGGGTCTGGCTCTGTCCGGGGACCTTCTCTTTCTTGAGCCTCAGTTTCTCCATCTCTCCACCGAGAGACAGGCGCGAGAGAAGTCTCAGCCTAAGATTCCGGGACAGGGCCACCGAGATGAAAACAAGGACCGCTAGCTCCTTCTCCGAGTTTTGAAAGGCTCAGTTCACCGACATGTTTCGAAACTTGTTCTGGGTGAAGATTACTCGGGCATATATGTAAGTCAGCTTTTATCCAGCTGTACCTGAAGGTACATGTTGCGTATGTCAGACCCTAATACAAAACGTCAAAAACAAAAGCTTTCCCTCGAGGCCCTCTGCCTGCCACCTGCAGGGTTCGAGTTTCCTGGTGTGGGCAGGACCCACCCCACGCCCTTGGGGTCACTGAGTTTGGTTCAGGTTGAGCAGGAGTTTGGCCAAGGAAATAGATCTTCACCATACTGAAGCTCGCTAGCGCACTGAGCCGTGCTCTCCCACGCATCCAGAGGCAGGCGAGGCGTTCTGTCCCAGGCTTGCAGGTAAGGAAACGGAGGCTCAAGCTGGTGAAGGGACTTACCCCAGATCACAGAGCCAGTGTGCAGGAGAGCTGAGACTCTAAAGCCTCAGGCCTTGAAAACCCTTCTGTGGAGAAAACTCCAAGCCCTTCCTCCCTGTGCTGGGAGCTCTGGAGCTTCTCAGCGAGGTGGGAGGCACTGTGTGCAAGGGGGAGGCCCGTGAGGGGGGCTTTGCCTTTTTAGTTTGCAGAGTGGAAGGAGAACATCCTGGAAGCAGGAGAGTTAGGAAAAAGGGACCCTAGGCAAGTCACTTAGAACCATCATCCCTGGTGCCCCAACCTGATGTAATGCCTTGCAGAAGTACATACCTCTATCCCAACCTGCTTGGCGGCTACCCAGTTCCTGCTGTAGAAGGGACTCTCAGGGCTCTTTATAGTCATTAGGACAGGCTGTCATAGCACTTTAAGAAACGCCAGTGCCATTCCCCCAGAGCTAAAACAAATAGGTCCTGAACCTGGTCTTACCCTCCTAGGGCTTGGGTAAAGGGCAAAGGGCACAGGGTAGGCCACTCTGACCAGCCAGGATGTCAAGGCTGCTGTCCAAACACCAACAACTCTGATGCCATCCTTGACCTCCCACTGACAGAAACCCCCAGCAGTAGGGCAGGACCCCTCTCCTCCCTGGGGCCTGGCTCTCCCTTCCCATGCCTCCCATTCACGCGTGACCTGGGTGGCTCAGGTCCTTTCCTGAGGCCAGGAGGCCACATCTGTAAGGGGGTGGTTCAGAAATTCATCTGAGCATCTAGGCCCAGTGCTGATACCTGGGCTAGTGTGGTGGCCTCTGCAGCCATGACCCTCCTTCCTTCCCAGGCTCCAGTTCTTGGAGTTCCACCACCACAGGCTTGAAGTCAGGCCTCCAGGGCCACTTTAAAGGGACAAATGCCCCAAGTGAAGCCACTTAACTTCCGCAGCCTGGTTTCTTCCTCTGTCAAAGGGCAGCTGTGGGAAGGGATTGGGCCATGCGCCCAAGCCAGGCTTGTGACATCCCCTCCTTCTATGTCACTCACCCCTCCCCTGGTATTTTATGCCGGGAGTATGTACTGTCTCCCCTCCACCTCCATGACTGCTCCATGCGAGCAGAGCCCTTGGTTGATGGTTGTGCCTCAGGCCTCCATCTGTAGACTTCACTGCAGCCAGACCTCCACCAGCTAAGACACCACCCTGTCCTCCTGCTGTTGAGACCCTCCTGGAGGCCACATAGCCATGCTTTGGCCAGTACAAGGCCCAGGCCCTCACCTGACTCCCCCAGCTTCATATACAGTGCCTCTTGAGACACACAGCAGTGACATTACAGTTTATACCTCAGTTTCTTGAAAGTTCAGTTATCATGAGCCTTGCCCCAGGAAACTGATCACTCGTAATAGTAATTAGTAATAAATTTCTATCCATCAAGCAAAGCCTGGGCTATGGAAAACTGGAGGGCTCAGGGAGCAGAGGTTTCTATGTATATAATTAAGGACTAGCTTCTGGGTGCCAGGCACTGTCAGTTTGCTGAATCCCTGAGCAGTCCTCCAAGGTAGGGACTATTACACCCACTGTCCAGGTGAAAATGAAGGTGGCCTTGCAAACCTGGGCTGTGACTTGAGCCAGATGTGGGCTCACCTTTCTCCTGGGGGAGACACGTTATAGTATCCAGAACATATAACTTGGTTCTCTTAGAAGAGGGCGGGTGTGGTGTGGTTCGGTGGCAGAGCACTTGCCTAGCACACGCGAGGCCCTGGGTTGCAGCCTCGGCATGGCAAAACAAAACAGCAGGGTGGGAGCCATGGAGCGAGGGACAGAACTTGATGAGCTGTCTCACACCCCAGTTCTCTCTGCCCCCCAGTGGAAGCCTGTTTGTGCAGAAGCAATAGTGAAGCCCCTAAAAGCCCTGAGTGGGAAGGCCTCTGGCTCAGCCTGGAGCTCAGGTGAACACAGAGTGAGCCATGCCACAGCTGGGAGAAGCTGGTCGCTGGAAGACAAGTGTCTCAGTGTCCAACCTGTGGGACTAGAACAGTAAGGCCCTGCCTCGAAGGACACTTGTGAGGCCTGAGTAGTTGGAGGCCCTCAGGCAGCCTTCCCTCTAATCACCCCCTGCAGCACACATGCACCACCCTCCTGATGCTGGGGGACCTGCTATGAACTTGACCCTCAGCTGCCACAGAGCCCACACACTCCCAGGGACAGACCGACATTCATAAATCAGCAAGACAGAATATCTTATAGTGGAAATCAAGCAGGGGGGCAGCCAAACATGGGCAATAGAACTGTGATCCATTTTCATTTATGTTTCTTTTTTGATTATGAGTATTTTCCATTTTTTCTGTAGCAGAAACTCTGAAAAGTAGTCAGTGGTTTGCAGAACCCAAAAAAAAACTAGGCGACATGGTGCACCTGTGATCCTAGCATCCTGGAAGGCCAAGACAGGAGGATCTCAAGTTCAAGACCAGCCTGGGCAACTTAGTGAGAACCTGTCTCAAAATTAAGTTTAAAAAGGGCTGGAGGCAGGGGCTGGGGTATAGCTCTATGGTAGACCACTTACCTAGCATGTGAGTCCCTAGGTTCAAGACCAGTACCACAAAAGAAAAACAAAGGCTATAATTGGTACGCTAGCAGTAGAGACTCCAAAATTGAAAATAAGAAAGCAACTCCATTTTACAAGAGAATAAAATACTTAGGAATAAATTTAACCAAGAAAGTGCAAGATTTGAACACTGAAGATTACAAAACATAGTAATGAGAATCAGAAATGAGCTAAATAAGTGGAAAGGCATTCTGTGTTCATGGATTAGAAGTCTCAATGTGATTGATGTGGCAACACCACCCAGCCTCACCCACAGATTTGATGCAATTTCTATAAAAACTCCAGGTGCTTTTCTAAAGACACAGAAAAACTGATCCTAAAGTCCGTAGGGAAATGACCAGACCCATCACTCTTCCTGGTCTCAAAATTGCAGTTACTATGAGCAGAACAGTGAGGTACGGGTGAGGTACAGGCATGAAGATCCACAGGATAGAAGTGGGGATTCCTAAGAAACCTCAAATCAGCAGTTGTGGGTCGACTTCAGCAAGGGGGAAGGGGGTCATTTCAACAGGTGGTACTGGGGCAAAAGGATATCCCCGTGCAAAAGAATGTCCTGGGGGTAGGGGCTGTCCTCGGGAGGGTAGGAGAGTTCAGTGGGAGAGTGCTCACTCTCAGCATGCACCAGGCCCTGGATTCAACCCGAAAACAGTGCACCCCAACCTCATACCATATACAAAATGGATTGAATCCTAAAGATAAGAAAACATAGGGGTAAACCTATAAGACTTTGGTTTTAGCAGTGGATCCTTAAATTGTAAGGAAAAAGGGCTGAAATTCAACTTCATCAAAATTAATATCTTTGTACATCAAAGGACAGTATCAAGAAACTTGGACCAGGAAGGCAGAGCACTGGCCAGGCACATGTGGGGGCCCTGGTTCAACCCCAGCATGGAAAAGTAAATTAAGTGGATAAGTAAAGATGTAGTATCCAGAACATATAAAAACCTCACACGACTTGGTGGCAAACGAGAAGAGCAAGCTGATTTAAGAACGGGAAGGACTTGGGTAGACAGGGAGGTTCAGTGTCATTGGGCACCATGGGCAGAGGAGCCACACAGGGGCACCACTTCACCTCTGCAGAGTGGCCGTAATTTAAAGGAAGGGAAAAGAGCAAGTGTTGGCAAGATTGGGGAAGAACAGGGACCCTGCGCGTCAGTAGCAGGACAGCTGCTGAGGAATGGAAGGGGGCAATTCTGAAGAGTCCAGCAGTGAGGTACTGCCTGACCCAGCAGCCCCGTCCGGGTGGACACATAAGAGGGCGGAGGCAGGCCTTCAAACACTGGCACATGGATGTGCATGGCAGTCAGGCATGGTGCCCTCAGAGTGATCCCAGAGTCTCAAGAAGCTGAGACAGAGGGGCACAAATTCAAGGCCAGCTTCAGCAACTTAGCAAGACCCTGCCTCAAAATAAAAAGGGCTGGGGACATGGCTCAGGGTTTAGTGCACCTGGGCTCAATCCCCAGAACCAAAAAGAAAAAAAAAAAAAAACATAGAACGAGAAGGCGTGATGAGCCAGGGAATCAGACACCCCAAGGCTTCTGCAGGTGAGTGGCCCATCTGCCTGCGCCAGGTGCACTGCAGGTCGACCCTTCAGTGACATGGGTCTGGTCTGAATGTCCTCAGAGGCCCACGCTAAAGGCTTTGTCTGGCTTGGTGCTGTTGGGTGGCAGGAACCTTCATGAGGTAGGTGGGGCCTGGTAGGCAGGAGTTAGGTCGCTAGCACATGCCTTGAAGGGACGCTGGAACCCTGGCCCCTTCTCTTCCTGCTTCTGCTTCCAGGCCTCTGTGAGGCAAGCGGCCTGCTCCACCATCTGCTTCCTGCTGTGATGTGCTGCCTTACCAGGGCACCCAAAACTATGCACCAACAAACCATGGACTGAAACTCCAAAACCATGAGCCAAAATAAACCTTTCCTATCTGTGAACCAATGATCTCAGGTATTTCATTACAGTAATGAAGAACTGACTAACACAACCCCAAATACTCATGGTCCCTTGGTCATTGAACCCCTGATTTATGCACTGGGCATGAGGCCTCCCCAGATGATGATCACATTTCTCAGCCTCCCTTGCAACTAGAAGTGTCCAAGAGGGTGGGAGGAGGCCCGGTGCCTTCTGGGAAGGGTTCTTCATTTTCTCCTTGTGCTGCTGAGTGGGCCAGAGGGCCACCATCTTGGAACAATGCTCATCACCTGGACAGAAGGACCCACTGGCCAGCTCCTTCCCTAGGACTTTGTTTCCATGGGCGAGATGAAGATTCATTTTGTTTGTGGCGTGTTATTTTGGCTTTCTGCTGAAGCTGACATTAACCCCAACTGGTCTAACAAGTACGAGGGGGTAGGGAAGAGGTGACAGTTTCACATTCTAAATTCTCTCTACGCTCAGGGAAATGGGAGAGTCACTTTCATCTTTAAGGAAGTATGCCTTTAAAGTTTTAAAGAATACAGTAGCAGAATGGGTGACTTTGAAGTCATTAAAGGACACAGAAAACGCCCTGCTCTTGCTGGCTCTTGCTGCTCACATCCCCTGGGGATTAGGGGAGGCCCAGCCCCTCCCACTGTAGCTCCACGTTCACAGCTGCACCACCCCTCGCAGGATGGCCCGCTGCACACCTGTCCCTGGGCAGGAGTCTACACTGCCCCGTGCTCAGCTCCGCGGGCTGTGGCTGGCTCTGCGCTGAGTCGGCCTCTCCCTTCCCGTGCTCAGCACAGGCGAGGAGCCAACCCTCCAGGTTCAGAGGCAACAGGGCTTTCCACTTGCCGGTGGGAGTGCCAGGCCAGGCTGGTCCGGGAGCAGATGGAGTCCAGGGTGGTGTGAAGGCACCGGTCTTTCACTTTAACTTACAATTTTAGGAGACTTCAAATACTTGGAATTGATGCCTTAAGTGTTGGTCAAACAGTTATCCGTACCTTTCCTTAGTGGGAAAAGACATCATTGCTCACATTGCTTTATACCCCGTCAGTGTATCTGTATTTTCGGGATGGAGGGAATGACAATGAATTGATGAGTCCCTGAAATTATTAGGAAGATGAGATTGTGTGTGCAAAGAGAGAGAGATGCACCCGGGTGCTGCTTCTTGCAGCCCTGGGATAGAACACAGTGCAGACGTGCGGGGAGGGAGGGTGAAGGGGTGAGGCCTCGTATCTGGCCCCCCTTCCCAGGGCCCCCATTCCTATTCCCACCTTGCACACAGGCCCAGAGCACATGCCCTGGCCTGCTTGCCTGGCCACCTGGATGTGTGCATTCAACATGGTGGCAGTGTCACAGTCCCACCCTTACACGAGGAAGGGAGCTGAGGGGAGACGTGTGGCAGTCAGTGTCAGAGCCGGGATTGACCACAGGCTGACACCAACATCTGTGGGGTTGCCATTAGGTTCCCCTGCTTTGGGCCCACAAGGCAGGAAAGTGCTTAGACCCCTGGGTTAAGGAACAGATCAGAGTGGAGACCAGGCATAGCCATGGGGATCCTATAACTTCACAGGCCGGGGCAACATAGCAGAGGGGGCTGCAGCCCTGCTGGTCTTCCTGGGAGCCCGGCCCCCTCAGTCCCCACCTGTGCCCAGAGCCAGCCAGGCAGTGATGTCAGCTGTGACAGAGGACGGCGGGTGGATGTGCTTCCGTCTTTCAATGAGCAAAAGTCCTTCAAGATCTCTCCTGGCCACACACGGGTCATGCTCCCAATTCTTTTTTATTTAGAAATGATTTTATATTTACAGGAAAGTTACAAAGATATTAGGGAAGTTCCCGTAGACCCTCCTCACCCAGCCTCCTCCCTAGAGACAGCTCGGACCTGGGCCCAACAAGCCCCTGTGCTGGACCCGGGGCGTGTGGGGTCTCCACCTGCTCTGCCTTCACAAGACGGCTTTGGCTAGTCTGAGTCCTTTGTGCTTCATATGAATTTTAGAGCTTTTTTGTTTCTGTGGAAAATGCCATACGATAGGGATGGTGCTCAATCGGTAGATCACCGTGGGTAGGACAGGCATTTAAACAATATTAAATCTTTCAGTCCATGAACGAGGAATACTTTTTATTTATTTGTGTCTTACATTTTTTTCTTTTTCTTCCATGTTTTCTAGTTTTCAGTGTATAGGTCTTTCATGTCCTCGGTTAAATTTGCTCCTAAGAATTTTATTGGTTTTGATGCTTTTTTGTAAATGAGATTTTCTTTATTCCTTTTTTGATTTTTCATTATTGTAAAGAAATGCAACTGATTTTTTTGTATGTTTATTTTGCATCCTGCAAACTTACTGAATTCACTTACCGGTTCCAATAGTTGTTTTTTTTTTTTTTTCTTTCTGGAGTTAACATTTTCTACATATAGGATCATATTATAGGCAACAGAATAACTTGACGTCTTCCTTTCCAATTTGGATGGTGTGGGCTGGGGATGTGGCTTGGTGGTAGTGCATTTGTCTGGTGCGTGTGCACCACACACACACACACACACACACACTGAAAGAAAAATTTTATTTTCAATTGAATGCTCTCTGTTTCTTTTTCTTATATGATTGCTTTTGCTAATCCTTCTAGAACTGACTATATTGGATAGAAGTGATGAGAGTGGACATCCTTTTCTTATTCTTGTTTTAGAGAAAAAGCTTTCTGTTTTTCTCCTTGCTGACTATGGGCTTTATCATGTTTAGGAGACTGTGTTCTATACCTGAGTTGTTGACACTTTTTATCAAGAAAGGATGGTTAAACTCTGTCAAACACTTCTTCTGCACTTATGGGGTAATCATGTGGTCTTATCTTTCATCACGTGAGTGTCATATATAACAGTGATTAGTCTGTAGATATTTGGACCAACCTTGCATCTCAGGGATAAATCTCCCTTGGCCATGATGTGTCACCGGATTTCAAATTATATTATAAAACTATTGTAATCAGAGCAGTGTGGTCCTGGCATAATCAGAGACACACAGACCAAGGGAACAGAATAGCAAACTGAGAAATAAGCCCAAACATGTACAGTCCACTGATTTTCAACAGGGGTATCAACAAATGATGGGAAAGGTAGATTCCACATCCCGATGAATGAAATTGGACTGTCATCTAACACATACACAAACTCGACTCAAATGTAAGACTTGAAACTATTAAAATCCTAGACAGGAAGAAAGCCTCCTGACATTGGCCTTGGCAATGATCTTGTGGATGTTGCCCCAAGAGCCGAGGTGGTGGTGGTGGCAGGGCTGCTGCCTGGCTGAGACCAGGTTCAGTCCCAGCAAGGTCAAAATGCTCAGCCCACCAAGGCAAAAGTAAGCAAGCGGGAGGTCAGACTCAAAGGCTGCTGCCCACCAGAGGAGACCGTCAACAAGACCGAGAGCCGCCTGCAGACTGGAAGGAATATTCGCAAACACCATATTTGGCAAAAGAGTGATACCCAAAATACAGAAAGAACTCACATAACTCGATATCAAATAAAACCAAAAAATCTTCCCCAGCACCACAAAAAATAAAAAATAAGTACAAACTTACAAAACAAAATCGGATTAAAAAGTGAGCAAAAGACCTGAATGGACATTTTTCCAGAGAAGATGTAAGAATGGCCAACAGGGGCTGGGGCTGGGGCTAAGTGGTGGAGCACTTACCTAGCACGGGTGAGACACTGGGATCCGTCCTCAGCACCACATAAAAATAAAAAATAAATAAAGGTGGTGTGTCCGACTACAACCAAAAAATATTTTTTATAAAATGGCCAACAGGTGTGTGAGAGGTGACCCCATCACTAACCTGGTGCCCCGGGGGACAGAATTAGAAATGGGGTTGCCAGGGTGATTAAGTCGTGAGAGCCATTCTCCCCAGAGAGATTTGTGGCCATGTGCAGGTTTGAGGGAATCTGTCACTGGGGCCAAGCCTGTGACCCTAGAGACTTGGGAGGCTGAAGAAGGAGGATAGCAAGTCTGAGGCCAGCCTAGGTTACTTAGGAGGCCCTATCTAAAAATAAAATAAAAAGAGCTGGAGGGAGGCTCAGTGGTAGAGCACCCTGGTTCCGTCCCCAGCACAAAAAGTGAAACAAACAAACCAAAAATACCCACCTAGAGTGGGGGCTGGGGTTGTGGCTCAGCCGTAGAGCTCTCGCCTAGCATGTGCGAGGCCCTGGGTTCCATCCTCAGCACCACATAAAAATAAATAAAGCTATTGTATCCCACTGAAAAATAAATATTAAAAAAAAAAAGCCCACCTAGAAATAAACCTGCCCGGGGTGGGGCTGTGGAGAGCTTGCCTCGTTTGTGTGAGGCACTGGGTTCGATTCTCGGCACCACATATAAACAAGTAAATAAATGTCCATCAACAACTAAAAAAAATGAAAAAAGAAAGAAATAGATGTGCACTACCATCCAGCAGCCACCTCCTGGGACACATCCAGGTGGACCGAGGCCAGCGCCTGGAGAGACACCTGCACTCCTGCTGGGGCAGGGCTACTCCTGGAGTCCCCCAGTGTCCACCTGCGGTGATGAGACTCAGGAGTGTGTGAGTAGGTCCTGGAGTATCACTCAACACTGCCTCTTGTGACAGCATGGGTGAGCCTGGGGGAGTGTCAACCGTCTTGTCATGCAGACTGTAAGCTTTGAGAGGCACAGAAAGACACTGGATGGCCCCATTTGTTTGTGGCATCCTAAAAAGAAAAATCAGAAGCACACCCAGGGGGCTGGGGATGTGGCTCAAGCGGTAGCGCGCTCGCCTGGCATGTGTTCGGCCTGGGTTCGATCCTCAGCACCACATACAAACAAAGATGTTGTGTCCACCCAAAACTAAAAAATAAATATTAAAAAATTCTCTCTCTCTCTCTCTCTCTCTCTCTCTCTCTCTCTCTTTAAAAAAAAAAAAAAGAAGAAGCACACCCAGGAGCAGGTGTAGGACCAAGTGGCCAGGGGCAGGGACACGGGAGGGATGCAGGCCCAGGGGACAGAGCTGTAAGTGAGCAGCTGAGGGAGTCTAGGGCTAGGAGGAGCATGAGGACCGCAGCTAACAAGGGCATGTCACCTGCTGGAAACCACCAGGAGCCACTTGAGGCCCTGCCATGTGAGGAAGGGGGCAGCTGCGTGATGATGGCCAGTGTGCTTGGCTAGCGTCCATCTCACTGGTCCCGAACGCCGCACGTGGCAGCCGAGGGGCGATGGCTGCAGGCACGGGCGCAGCTGGACAGCAGGAGCAACTCCTTTTTTTCTTGTACCAGGGATTGAACCCAGGGGCGCTTAACCTCTGAGCCATGTCCCCAGTTTTGCTAAATTGCTGAACTTGCAATCCTTCGGCCTCCGCCTCCCCAGCTGGGGATATCACGGGTGTGCACTGCCCGGCGGGCAAGAGGGGCTACTTGTAATGTTTGTAGCCTGGTGGAGCAGCCAGGGTCGGCAGCAGTTTATCTACACTTTAAACAGGCAGTGCAGGGGGTTTGAAGGCTCCCAAGGCTTAGAGATAATCAATGCTTGAGGTGGCGGACACCCCAGTCCCCTATTCTGGTCACTGTGTACTTGTATTGAAATGTCACACCATGTCTCCTTGATATGTGCAATTACTATGCATCAGTTAACATTCTAAAAAATATTTCTAAAAATAGTTATACACCTTAAATAGTAGGTATTAGGTATATATAAACAGCATGTGTTCAATCATTTTTAAAAAGAGACTGGCATCGGTACGTTGCCACTAACTAAGCTTGGAGTGCATCAGGACTGCACCACTGTCCCTGGGTGGCCTGCCTCTGGTCACAACCCCATCAGTACTGCTCACCTGTCTTGTCATCCAGACTGTCAGCTTTGAGAGGTGCTGGCGAGGCATTCTGGAGATCGGGGTTGGCAGAACTCTTCCCACTCACCCCATGGGAGAGGGCTTGGGTCACCTCCTGGGGGGGGGGGACAGTGACCACACACGCTCTCTGGGACCCTCTCTGAGGGAGATTTGTCCTTCCTCCCTCATATGTTGAGCCATTTCTGTTTCCTTCAGTAGGGACTAATCTCTTTGTTACTTAGGGTCGTAACCCAATTCTGTTATTTATTTCATCTTTGCTTAGACGGGTCCAGCCTTGGCTGCTGGGTGCTCTTGAGGCTGGCTCCGGGGTCCCTGCGACTTGCTCTCCTCCATGGATTCCGAGCAATTCCCTGCTTCACTACGTGATGCTCCAGGCTGCATCAATCGCTGTCACACCAACTCCCCTGCCAATTCACGCCATTCTGTGGTGATCTCTGCCGAGCATCCCCGTGGGGCAGCGTACTAGTCAGTTTGTATCTATAAAAGGAAATTTAAAACTGGGCACCTTGCGGACGCCTGTGACCCCAGCAACCCTGGAGGCTGAGGCAGGGGGTCACAAGTTCCAGGCCAGTTTCAGCAACTGAGACCCTGTCTCAAAATAAAGAAAAATATAAAGGGCTGAGTGTGTAGCCCAGTGACAGAAGTACCCCTGGGTTCAATCCCCAGTTAAAAAAAAAAAATTAGGGGCTAGGGCTGTGGCTCAGTGGTGGAGCACTTACCTAGCATGGGTGAGGCACTGGGTTCGATCCTCAGCACCACAGAAAAATAAATAAATAAAAATAAAGGCATTGTGTGCACCTAGTTACAGAGGTGGAGAGGACTGAAGTTCATCTGGCTCATGGTTCTGGAGGCTGGAAGTCCAGGGTCAGGTGGTCACATCTGGCCGGGGCCTCCTGCCACTTCAGCTCTCAGTGGAAAGAGAGAGGGCAAGAGGCAGCATGCAGGAGGAACACCAGGGGCAGCCCTGCCTCCTAGCAACCTGCTCTGACAGGCAGCAACTGCTCAGCTGCGTGGGAGCGGCATGAATCCCTCTTAATACCTGTTCCTTCAAGGTCCCACTGCCTTTCAGCACAAGTACACTAAGGACCAGATTTCAACAGAGCTGCAGAGCCACACCTGGCCACAGCAGTGAGCTCCGGTAATGCCACTGGGCACACAGCCAGCGATTCTCAGGCAAGCAGCCACCATTCTCCGTCCAGCCAAGGCCGGGGGTGTGGGGGTGTAGTGCACAGCTGTGGTCCCAGCTCCTCAGGAGGCTGAGGCAGGAGGATTGCTGGAACCCAGGATTGCCCATCCTGGGCAGCATAGTGAGAGCCAGCTCTTCAAAAAAACAAAAACAAAACCCCCAACAGTTCCCTAAGTGCTCCCTGTGTCCCCAGGATCAAACCAGGCTTGGAATACTGGAGAACGTGATGGGCAATCACTGGCCTCCACATAAGGCATGCCCAAGGGGGGCCGAACCAGAAGACCTGAACTCGAAGAGCTGTGTGATCAGTGTCCTGAGGAGGCCTACCAAGGAGGGAGTCAGGGGCTCTGAGCCTTCTGAGGTAGTCAGAACCAGGAAATTTTGGCTGTGCCTGAACCTTTGGAGGGAGCTGCTGTTGGGGTCTTCTGGGTGGCTGCAAGGCACTTGATGGTGTGCAGACCACCTGCCCAGAAAGTTCTCTCATTCTGCAGCGGCCAGGGTGGGAGCGGGGCATCTCTCCCCACATCACACCCCTGGGGACACAGAGGTTGTGTCCAGGACCTCAGTGCCCTTGGCCCTCTTCTGGGGGGGCCTGGGTCCAGGTTTCCAGGCAGAAAGGCAGTGGGGTCAGCAGCCCTGGTGCAGGGAATGGCAATGACCATGGGGGTCAGAGCAGGTGTCATTCCTGACCCCAGACACACCTCCAGTTGACATGAGCTGGCCAGTGTCCCTGAGCCAGTGCAGTCAGACTCTCAGGCTGACTTGGAGACTGGCAAGATGGTGGGCTTGGTGCAGGGCGCCCTGGGCTCTGGCACACAGTAGGCGCTCAGTGGGTGCTCTCTGTGTGGCCCCACGCACACTGAGGTAGAGGGAGCCTGTGTGTGCGTCTGCTGCAGTGAACTTCCCAGGCACAGGCTGGCTCAGCAGCCAGATGGGTGTAACCATGGCAACCAGCCTCCTCGACAGTCCTGGGCTGCGAGTGGCCCAACCTCCAGAGCCTGAGTGGCAGCAGGCCAGGTCAGCAGAGCCAGCAGTGAGGGAGGCTAGTATCTGTGCCAGGCAGGGCAGTGCCTGGGCTCCAGGTGTCCACGCATGGGGAGTCTGGGTCACATGGGGCAGGACAGGTTCGCCCGTCTCCCCACCCCAACAGATGGAGGACTCTGGGGCTCAGGCCACATAAGCAATGTGGCCTTCGTCTGCACCATGCCAGGGGGCGGGGGAGGTGGGGAATGCGAAGGAGTGCGCACACATCTTTACTGAGAGCTGGGGAAACCGAGGGAGGGGGCTGCAGGCAGCCTGAGGACCCGCAGAAGAGCTGAATGCCGGCCCGGTGGCAGCTGAGCCTGCTGGGGACATGAGCGCACCCTGCAGGCACATAGGCAGGGGGGCCACGTGGGAGGGGCCCTTCCTCCCTGCTGGCCTGAGACTGTGACCAGAGCTGACACCCCCAGACCCTGGGCGTCTCCCCCGCTTCCTCCCCTCCTGTGGCCAGTGTCCACTCTGCTATCTGTCACTACTGACTGAATCTTGAGGACCAAGGGCTGAGTGTAGGGTGGGTTATAGGGTGGAACATCAGGAGGACAACAGAAGCTCAACAATAAACACACATTAGTTTCATATACAGAAATGTCAGATCTGGTCAACGAAAATAAGTCTAATGCTATTAGGCAGCGTGGGTGACCTGCCACTCAGAGGAGCACTTTATCAAGACACATCCCTGAGTGTGCCGAGCGTCTGGCATCTCCCTGCTGCTCAGACACGCCCGTTGTTTTCCATAGGGCTGTTGGTCACATCCAGGGTCCGCTCCTGAGCGCACCTGCGTGCTTCCGGGCTCCTCGACTCTGATCCCTGCATCCACACAACCTTTCCGTCTCACCCGCGTCTCTTTATCTCTGACTGATCCAGGAATGAATCTCCCCACTGCCTGGGGACTCAGTGATAAGGGACTGGAAAAGTGGAGCCGTCCCTGCTTCCGCCTCTGCTTCTCCCGAGTGGCCGGGGATTCGCCGCCCTCTTCCCGCCCTCACTTAGAGGGCCAGGAGCTGTGCAGGTGCTGGTCCTGGCCCCCCATCTGGCTCACCTGGGAGCATTGCTTGGGATTCAGCATGTTCCAGAGGCAGCCTCACCTCTCTGTGGCGCCACAAGAGGTAGCCTCACTCCAGGGNCCACCTCCACCCGCTGGCCGTCACCATTACAGCACGACCGTCATCAGTAGGGACACGTCACCACCACCTTCATCTTCACCATCATCAGGACCTCAGGGACCACCACTGTGTTCGCCAGGCAGGGGCTCTCCTCGGCTCCCGAGCTCAGTGTTCTTCTCTCTGCTTGGGACTTTCCTCCAGCATGTGCTCGACGGACGAGTGCCCAGGGTGCTCTGACTTTGGCCACTGGCTCCCAGCTTCCACTGCACTACCGGGTAGTTGAGTGACAGAGAGCTGTGCGGCCACCTTTGGTCCACTCCGAGGGCTCTGGGTTTGGATCCCCTGGGCAGTGTGTCTCTCTGTCCCTCAGCTTCCTCCTCCCCTGAGGAATGATGCCTTGTTGGAGGGTTGACCCTGATCTTGTGGTGGAATATTGCCCCAGCATCTGCAGACGGGAAAGGCTCAGTAGCTGCTGCCTGCGTCACAGCCACTGCAGGTCTGGGGTCAGTTCCCTGTTGCTCCATCCACCCACATCCACTCATCTGCCCCCCATCCACTAGCTACCTGCTTCCATCTACCCACCAGCCACTTAAGACATTAATAATCCAGTTTTGGGGGAGGGTATCAGGCATTGAGCTCAGGGGCACTCAACCTCTGAGCCACATCCCCAGCACTATTTTGTATTTATTTAGAGACAAGGTCTTGCTGAGTGGCTCAGCACCTTGCATTTTGCTGAGGCTGGCTTTGAACTCAGCATCCTCCTGCCTCAGCCTCCCGAGCTTCTGGGATCATGGGTGTGTGTCGCTGCGTCCGGCAAAGTTTCTTTCTTTATATCACCCATTTTAAAGTGCCTTTTTTTTTTTTTTTTTTTTGGTCAGGAATGGATGTCACACCTATGTAACACGTCGATGAGTCAACACTGCATGGACAAAGCCCGGAGGCTTCTCCCTGAAGGTCAGGAATAAGGTAAGGCGGTCCGTGCTCACTTGAGGCAAGAAGGAAGGAGATAAGTGATGCTGCCGGCGAAGGACCGGCTTCTGAGGTAGCGGCTTTCTCCCTGGCTCACCTATTCCTCAATGTTTCCGTGACTCTTTCTGGCCTAAATTCTTCTTTTCATCATTTTTCAAACCAAAAATTCAACTTATTTAATAAATGCAAGAACTTTTAGGTTCTCTTTCCTCTCAGGTTAATTTGGGCAATGTGTGTGCTTTTTTAAAAAATACTTATTTTTTAGTTGTAGTTGAACACAATACCTTTGTTTTATTTATTTATTTTTCTGTGGTGCTGAGGATCAGACCCAGCACTTCGCCCGTGCTAGGCGAGCGCCCTACTGCTGAGCCACAACCCCAGCCCAAAATATATGCTTTTTAAGAAAATCACTCATTCCCTCCACGTTGTTGGGTGCTCCCTCCCGTCGTCGCCCGCCTGTGGTCTGCAGTGCTGTCTCCTTCATCCCCATGTTAATGAGCTGTGTTCTCACTGTCAGTTTGACACAGACATCTCTCTCTTTTTCTCTTTATTTCCCTTGTTTCTCTCTTTCTTTTCCTTCCTTCCTGCCTTCTAGGTTTTGAACCCAGGGCCCATGCATGCTGGGCAAGCACTGACCACATCCTCAGCTCTTTTTACGATTTTTATTTTGACACAGGTCTCACTGAGTTGCGGGGGCTGAGCTTGAGATCCTCCTGTCCCAGCCTCAGGAGCAGCTGGGACAGCGGGTGGGAGTCACTGTGGTTGGCCTGTGTGCTTTGGTGTTGTCCTACCCTCTTTTTCTGCTCCTTCAGGAGGAACTCATATTGTTGATGGAGACCAGTCTGCATTCCTAATAGAAACACTCTGCGGGTTGGGGATGTGGCTCAAGTGGTAGCGTGCTCGCCTGGCATGTGTGAGGCACTGGGTTCGATTCTCAGCACCACATACAAATAAAATAAAGATGTTGTGTCCACCAAAAACTAAAAAATAAATATTAAGGAAAAAGAGACACTCTGTGCCACAACATTCCCTCTAAGCCATGCTTTAGCTGCATCTCACAAAGTTTGATGTTTTATTTTAATTTTGTTACATTTTAAATATATCCTGATTTCCTTTGAGACTTTCTTTGATCCATAAGTTGAGAGATGTGTTCGTTTGGAGGCTGGGGTGCAGTTCAGAGTACTTGCCTGGGTCCTTCCCCAGCACCACACACACAAGGTGCTTATATTCTGAGTATTTGGGGATTGCTGTGCTTTGGGTAAGTGTCCCCCAAAGGCCATGAGGTAAGGGGTTGTTCCCTGGAGGTGGGGCACTCTTTGAAATTGTGCAGCCTTTCAAAGGTAAGCCTAAATACACCAAAAAAAAAAAAAAAAAAGATACACAGTGTAATCCCAGCTGTACTAGGAGGCTCAGGCAGGAGGGGTGCAAGTTAGTGTCCAGCCTGGACAAGTTAGTGAGACCCTGTCTCAAAATAAAAAAATAAAAAGATTGGGGATGCAGCTGAGTGGCAAATGTCCCCAGTTTAATCCCCATTGCCCCCCCACACACACACAACAAAGATATATTGTCAAAATGGAGTAAAGTCTATAACCTGATGATACCAAGGTAGATTAAAAGGATGGGGACGGGGAGGAAAAGGAAAAGGATAGAAAATGATACACTCTATGTGATAGCTGGCTTCCCTTACTGTGACAAAAGACCTGAGATAATCAACTTAAAAAGAGAAAAGATTAATCTGGCTCATGGCTTCAGAGGGTGCAGTCATGGCCACATGGCCTTATTGCTCTGGGCCTGAGGTGGCACAGTTTGTCATGGGGCAGAGGAGGCCTGGAAGCCAGCCAGGAGGGGAGGGGCGGGTCCCAGCATCCCCCGCAAGGGCACCCCCAGTGACTTCACTTCCTCTCACTGGGCCCCAACTCCTGTAGGCTCACCTACCTCCCGGTAGCAGAAGGGGCAGGGACTGGGGACCAAGTCTTCAACATGTGGCCTTTGAGGAACATTTCAGATCCCAAGCATAGAGCTTATCAAGGGGACTCTGGAGTGGTAAGCTGGTAAGGGACGAGCAGACTTCAGAAAAGGCCCAGGGGCCACAGGACACCGCACAGTGATTGATGAGATTCAACTAGAGGACACAGCCATCTTGAGTGTCTGCGCACTTAATGACTGAGCTTTGAACCACACAAAGCAAAGCATGATGCATGAGAGGGAAAACGTGAAAACCTAATTAGAGCTGGCTTCTTCAACAGCCCTATTTACACGGCAAGTGGACAAAGAATGAGAAGAGAAAGAGGCAAACTCAAAGTACCTCGTTCAACCTGACCCGGTCGGTGGCGTTTCTAGAACATTCTACCCAGGAGCTGGAGACACATTCTTCTAAGTGCTCACAGAACATCCCCTAGTGTAGATTATACCCTGGAATAACCGGACCTTGAAACATTATTAAAACTTGAAATCACACAACGCATGTTCTCTGACCACAGCGATATGGAATTACAGGTCAGTGACGTGCCCAGCGCTGAACACACACACACTCACAGCAGAAGGGCCAAAGCCCTGCACCGGCCAGCTCTGTGTTGGTATAACAAAACTTACAAGTAAAGAGACGTCTGTTCAGCTTACAATGCTGCAGGCCTCCGTCCAAGACCAGGTGGCCCCTTCACTGTGGGGCTCTGGTGACGGTGGCAGGAGTGCATGGCGGATTAGCCTGCTTACATTTCAAACCAGGAACAGAGGACAGGGCTGGGGTCCCCCACCCCTTTGAAGGCACAGGCCCCACCTTTCAAAGTTTCCAACACTTCCCAAGAGCACCCCCTGGGGAACCAGCTGTACTACACAGGTCCTCAGGGGCTGCTCATCCGAACCAGGGGACCCCCAAATCTTGGAAGACAAACACACCCTGGAACTGTGAGTCGAAGGGGAAGTCCCAGAGGAGCTCAGGACACACCTAAATGTAACAGAAACAAAGCAATTCAAAAAATGAAGACTCAGCACATCAGCTTTGTGTGGTGCAGCTAACGCCTGGCTTCAAGGGCTTCTAGGGGCTTCCGTGGGAGCTGAAGGATGGTCCAAGGTCAGTTGTCCTGGTTCTTCTAAAGAAGCTGGGAAAGGGAGCGCAGGGTAAAACCAAGGCAGAAGGAGAGGAGGAGCACCAGACGCAGTCTCCCTGAGGGTGGGGTGAGGGTGGAGAGCTCCAGGTCAGGGTCACCACAGCACACAGGATGGGTGCCGCGTGATCTCACTGTGTGTGGAGCGCTGAGTCCACAGAGGCTGAGAGTCGGAGCCGGTACCGGAGGCCGTGGGCCTGAGCTGCAGTCAGGCAGCAGGAAGAAGCCCCGTGAGCCGTTTGCACCGGGGCGACCCTGGGTCAGCACGATGCACTGTGCATTTAAAAACTGGAAGAAAGAAATCTGAATGTTTCGCCGTAAACAAACAGCGGAAGTTTGAGGAAACAGGTATGTTAACCCCACTCAAACATCACACAGCACATGCATGTATCGAAACATCACGCGGCACCCAAATTGACATGTATGATTTTTATGTTTTCAATGTATCCATTCAAAAATTAAGGACTGGGGATGTGGCTCAGGGGTAGAGCTCACCTTGCATGCCTGAAGCCCTGGGTTCAATCCCCAGCACTAAAAAAAAAAAAAAAAAAAAAAANAAAAAAAAAAAAAAAAAAAAAAATCAAATTTAAATTAAAAAAAAAATTAAGCAGACACTTTACCAACGAGGAAACAGAACTGGAAACAGGACAGCATCATCCATCAGTAGAGAAACGCAATTTCAAGTCACTGTGAGATGCCCCAGAGAACTGGGAACAGGGCTCCATCAGGCACCGTTAACCTGCACTTGCACCCCAGTGACCAAAGGCAGAAACGACTGCCTGTCCATCTGCAGAGGAAAGGACCAAAACATGAAGGGTCCCACAAGTACAATGTGATGTCATTCAATCACAAAAAGCGATGAGAATGTGATCCACGCTGCTCTCTGACAGACGTCGGCCCTCCGAGATGTCCGCTGTGCGAAACAAGGCAGGTACAGAGAAGACACGTGTGTGTGAGCCCACTCATATAAACGCCCAGGACAGGCAAATGCATAGACAGAACATATAACAGAGATCCAGGGCCCTAGGGGTGGGGACAACAGGTGGCTACTGCTTAAAGGGACAGTTTGTTTGAGATGATGGAAAGTTCTGGAGGTGGGTAATGGCAATGGCTGTAGGAAGGTATGAATGTGCTTATGTCACCCAATTTGGTGATATTACAAAATTACACACTTGGACATGGTTAAAACTGAGGCAGACTTTATGTATTTTACCACAATAAAAATTGTTGGTCATGCCTCAATCCCAGTTATTTGGGAGGCTGAGGCAGGAGGATTGTGAGTTCAAAGCCAGCTTCAGCAACAGCGAGGAGCTAAGCAATTCAGTGAGACCCTGTCTCTATTAATCCCTGTTCCTCACTCAAAAAAAAAAAAAAGAATAAAAAGGGCTGGGGATATGGCTCAGTGGTAAAGGATCCCTAGGTTTTTTTTTTTTTTTTTTTTAATTTGTTCTAAATAGGTATATATGAGAGCAGAATGCATTTTGATGTATCCCTGGTACACGATTGCAGCACAACTTTTCAATTCTCTCGTTGTACACGATGTAGCATTGCACCATATGAGCAGTCATTACCTAGGGTATTGATGTCCATCTCCTTCCACCATCTTTCCTGCCCCATGCCCCCTCCCCTCCCATCCCTCCCTGGGTCCCCAGGTTTGATCCCCAGAACCAAAGGCAAGGGCTGGGGATGAAAAAACAAAACACCTCTTTGGAAATGTGTGCAGCATGCCTATTCACCATCACCCGGAAGGAGTAAAAGGGTCAGGCCCTGTGTGGTCTGCATGCAGTGGAACTCGACCCAGCAGTGAACAAACTCTCTCTGAGACTCGCCGCAGCGCTGGGGAACCTCAAGGCTTGCACGTCAACCAGAAAAAGATGGCCTGGGCCAGGTGCAAGGCAGATCCCTGCCTGGGCTGGGAGGGGAGGGTCTGGCATCAGAAGGCAGAGGGAAGCTGGGCCCCACTGGTCTCCCGTCCTGATCCTGGCGGTAAAGGCACGCAGACTTGCACCTGTGTGAGACACAGAACTCTGTCACCTTCCTATGCAACTTCATGACCTACCAATTTTGGAAGGAAAAAAAAACCATTGTTTTGTGATGAACAGAGCTTTTGAGTGCCTGCGGGGTTCTAGGCCATGATTGCCTGAGAATCCTTAGCTTTACAGACGAGGAAACTGAGGTGGAGTGTGTGTGTGACTGACTCCCCGGGTGCCTTTGAGCCCTGCCTGATTCCCAGCCTTGTGGGGTGAAGCAGGCCCAGGCTGCTCCCCTGCAGAGTGCTGAATGACAGGGGATGCCCATGCCCCCTGGCAGGGCAAATCTGGACCCCTACACCAGTGGACCATCTAGTGGGAGGGATGTAGGGCCTTGGGGACAGGAGCAGGGGACTGAAGGGCCCACCCAGAGTCCCTGAATGGATAGCTTTCTGGAAGCTGGGCCACTCACAGCCCAGAGCTGGCTGTGGAGTTCAGACTCATGGTGCCTGAGCTCATCTCAAAGGACCCACCAGGGGCTGGGGTGGTGGCTCAGTGGTAGAGCGCTCGCCTAGCATGCATGAGGCACTGGGTTCAATCCTCAGCACCACAGAAATGTAAAGTAAACATATTGTGTCCACGTAAAACTAAAAAATAAATATTAGGGGGGAAAAAGGGGCCCTTCTACCCTGTTGCCCCAAAGAATTGACTTTTCTCTCCTGTGGGCCTCCTGCCTGTGCCAGAGGAGGCGAAGTGCAGAGGTCACCGAGAGACCCAGGGCGGGCTGTGGGCTGCAGAGGGCTCTGGACAGCTCCGTCTCCCCGGGCTCCTTGAGCCCCACTCTTGCTGGCATGGCTGGCTGAGGCTTCTTCCGCCTCCAGCCTCTTGGTCCCCCTCTACACTTGGTAGTGGCTGTATTCCCCACTCATGCCTGGGTCTGGGGACCTCTGGTCAAGTTCTATGTGGGACACCCCCCCACACCCTACCTGCCCGGGCCCCTGGGTGAGCAGAGAAGCCTGTTCAAGACCCTGGAACTAGTCGTGTAGATACTGGCTGGGCCTGGTCTCCTCAAGGGCTCCCAGACAGGGGTGGTGGGGGTGGGGGGGGGGTAGGCAGCTTCCCTCTAGGGCCCCTGGCCGCACCTGGTACCCTGGAAGTTTCCTGGGATGCTGGCGGTGAAGCCAGATTTAAAGTTAGGTAGTCAGTGTAGTTAGGTAAATTGGGTCTAATATCGAGTAAGATGTAAAATGGAGGCCATGCTGACAATGATTCCGGGAAACGCAGGACAACTCATGGAATGTTAATGAAGTCCCCCGGAAAAGCCCCTAGGCCCAAAGTCCATCCCAAAGAAATGTTAATGAATAGCCCCCAACAGATTTGGAGATAGCCCATCCCAAAGAAGTGATAATGAAGTCCTTCCTGCCCAGATTACTTGTTTGGCCCACCTGTGTCCCACCCCTGGGGCCTTCCAACCTACATTCCATCAGGAAAGAACTATAAAAAGGGGAGACAACCGCACTTCCATGGATTCCACCTCTTGGGTCCCCTTCTTCCTCCGGGAGAAGTCTTTTCTGCTGTCCTTTAATAAACTTCTAATTTCTACTCTGACCTGGCCTCGGCGTGCTTCTTTGGTGTTATTCTTCAACACTGGGGAAGCAAGGACTCGTCACCGGTCAACAGCGGTATTAGTGGTGCGAAGGGCTGGGCCTGGGCTACCTCCTGATCCCCTGCTGTGTTCTTTACTCACCAAAGCAGGACGTGGGATGGAGAAGGCCTTGGCCCAACAGATAGAGGGGGAAAGACCCCCGGTCCTGCCTATTGCACCCACAGGCGCCCCCACAAGACCTTGCTCCCCCCTCCCCAGGGCAGCTTTGGTTTAAAGAGAGGGGATCCTCCTGTACAATTCTTTTTTTTAATTTTTATTTTTTGGTACTGGGGATTGAACCCAGGTGTAATCTACCGCTGAGCTAAGACTCCAGCCCTTTTTATTCTTTTTTTTTTTTAATATTTATTTTTTAGGAGTAGATGGACACAACACAATGCCTTTATTTATTTATTTATTTTATGTGGTGCTGAGGATCAAACCCAGGTCCCGCCTGTGCTAGGTAAGCGCTCTACCACTGAGCCACAACCCCAGCCCAGCCCTTTTTATTCTTGAGACAAGATTTCATTAGGTTGCATTCCTGGCCTCGCCCGGCCTCCTGAGTGGCTGGGTTGATGGCGTGGTCCTGGGTGTGGATACTTCTAGTGCTGTTCTCTCCACACCTTCAGGCTGTTCTGCCCGCAGCAGGACTTTCCAGCTATCTCCATCTTCTGTGGCTGTGGCTATCCCAGCACGTGTACCAGGGCCTGTCAACCTGTGACCTCCTCGTGACTCACAGTGCTGCTTGAGCATCCCGGCACTCTGAGCCCTTTCGCAGGGCTTCCTGGAAGGGAACTGGGAAGAATCCTGGTTCCAACGATAGGCGTCCATTTTTACTTCACTTTGGGACCATGGTTTCTCTCAGTTAAACCACCTCCACCACCCTCATAGTTCCCATGCCTGAGGCCCCAAGATTGATGGGGAAATCAAAGTCTGGGGTCAGAACCACCCAGAACCTTCCACGTCCTCTGCACCACACCTCCTCCTTCGCCCCAACTTCAAGCCAGCCGGCCTCCCAATAGCAGGCTTACAGTGGGGAGCCTTGCCCCGTCTGCCGGGAGGCACTAGCCACAGGGCTGGGCAGGGAGGCCACTCCCAGCTCCACTGCTGGCCCAGGGTGGAGTGGCCCTGCAAGACAGCTGCAAAGAAGCTGCAGACTCCAGACCCTGGGCTCAGAGAGGCCTCCTCCACACTCCTGCCACCTCCACCCAGAGCTGGCTTTTTTTTGGAGGTGGGGGAGGAGGAGGTTAAAGACCCCAGGGTTTGGAGGGAAGGATGGGCAGATGGAGGGGCCCCCTTGGGGGAGCTGGGGTGGAGTGAGCTGGCTTGCAGCTGCATAGGCAGCCAGTAGGGAAAGGCCTATGGCTTTGGCCCCCTGCTTCCTGTGTCAGCTTTTCTATTTTAGGCCGGTTGCTCCTCCCTTGGGGAATGCTCTGGGGGCCTGTGGGAAAGGCAGAGGCAGGCCCTGCTGGGGCCCGGTGCTCTTTTCTTCAGCCCCCTTGGGCTTCCCATTCTGTGTGGGGCTCAGGCGTGGCTGGCACGCTCCCCCAAACACAGGCCACCCCTTTGAGAAGGTTCCTGCCTCCAGCCCCAGCCAGGGCGGTCCTGGATTTTATCCCGAACAAACAGTCATCATGGTGAAACTACAGAATCCTGCAGTCCAGGCCAAGAGGCAGCGGGGGAGAGGGTGGGAACCTCTGCTCTGGAGGAAACGCCAGCTCGATAGGCAGGCAGCAAAACTGCTGTGGGCACATCATGCCCACAAGGAAAGGGCCAGTGTGGCTCCAGGACACGGGTGGGCACACGACCACGGAAGAACAGTAAAGCCTCAGCCTGTTATCTCTTGCTGTATGACCTTGGGCAAGGCATGGAGGCTCTCTGAGCCCCATTTTCATCATTTATAAAATTCAGAAGAATGCCCATGTTTGGGCCACAGGAGGCTTTTAAAATCCTCAGGTGAGTAAAAGGCATTCAGTAGGCACTCAGAGGAATTGCTGCCAGGGATTTTAAGAACACAGATACATGGAAATCATTTGGCATGATGGGAAAGGAGAGGTGAAAGATTAGTAGCCAAATCTGTATTTCTTTGAAAATGGCTCTATAAACCATTTTGATCCCCAAATCTCAAGCATTTGAAAAATGGCCTTTGAGAGAGGCCTTTGGGGACTCTGCACACAGGGACAGCCCCTCAGCCCCGGAGGTGGGCGGGCCGGCCGGCCGCGCCAGGTGCGGCCCGCGCTGGAGGGCTGCATTCCAGGCATTCCTGCCGGGGACCTGCCCGCCGCGCCGGGACCGCGCCGTCCCTGCCGCTTCCGGGCGCGGTGGCTGAGCCGTAGCGCCACCTGCAGGCGCAGCGAGCCCACGCAGAGACCTCGGACTGCGTCCGCCCCGAGGTCGGGCCCTGGGACGCAGCCCCCGGGGCTGCGCAGGAGGAGGTGGCGCCGGTGTGCGTGTAACCCCAGCGAGCGCGAGCGTCCCGCCACTCGCCCGAGCCGCCGGCAGCCGCGCGCCTCCACAGGCGCCCGGTTGCGCTGTAGCTGCTGTCAGTAGTGAAGGACAGGGGCGGTGAGCGACCCCGAATGCCAGCAGGGACAGTGGTGCCTCGAGGTGGGGCAGCCCACGTGACCAAGTATCCTGCGATGTCAGGGGACCGGGGCTGCACGGGGCCGGCCTTTCTGTTCTGAAACCCGGAGGGTGTCCGGCACCCGGGATCGTACTCACTTTCGGGGCTAACCTGGAGGGGCCACCTAGATAGGCCCGGAGCGGGGTCCTGATGCAGGGAGCAGGCTGCGGGGTGAAAGGGAGCGGAAGGGATGTGGAAAAGGCCTGGAAGGTCACCTGGCCAGGCTGTAGAGGCAGAGAACAGGCGCTGGGCAGATGCCACCGACCCATCCTCAGGCGGGGCAAGACTGGCTCCTCCTGTCCAACCTGCTTCTCTACACTTGGGAAACGGGCCAGCAGAGGGCGACTACCAAGGCCTGGTCCCAGTTAGGAGAAGCTGTCAGTTGAAGGCCCTTGAGACCCAGGGCCTGTCCTGATGACCATCATGAAGGTGCAGGAACAGGAGAGAGGGCCCAGGGACCAGAGGACTAGCATGAATCCCCCAAAGGCAGTCCTGGCAGAGTTATGGGGGTGGGGGATTTACACCAACCCCAGCTACCTGGGCTGGCTGGGAGCCCCAGGGTCTTTGGCAGTGTCAGCAGCTCCTGGACCTTGAACAGTGGCCCAGTGGTGGCAGGCCATCCAGCCTGGAAATCTGGTGAGCAGCTCCCAGAACCCCGGGCCCTGGGCATCCCCCCAGGTCCCTTGACTTCCAGACACTCCCTGGTCAACTGCCATCAGAATCCACCTCTTACCCACCCCCAGCTCTGGCTGGGCTGGCCATTTAAGAGCCAGCACCTGTCCTGCTGCAGGGCACCGTCTGTTAGGTCAATGGAGGTGGCTGAGGAACAAAGCACAAGCAACCCATGCAAGAGAAACACCAATCAGGCGCTGACAGAACCGCTGGCGAATCAGCGGAGTCTCCTGGCCAGTTCTGGATCTTGGGGGGTGTCCCCCCAATTCCCCCAACCCCTGTAGGACAAGGGACTCTAAAACCCCTTTTCCTATCCCCAGCCCTCCCTTCCTGCCCTAAGCCCAATAAAAATTCCAGTCCGGTCCAGCCCCGGAGCACTTTTCCTCAGACCCTCCTCTTACCCTGTTGGTCTGAGGGTCCCGCCAAAGAGCAAAATCTCAATTAAGCCTTTCAGCAGCCTTTTTAAATCTGCCCCCTAACTGGGCGTGGTGGTGCATGCCTGTAATTCCAGCGACTTGGGAGGCTGAGGCAGGAGGATTGCAAGTTCAAAACCAACCTCAGCAAAAGCAAGGCGCTAAGCAACCCAGTGAGACCCCATCTCTAAATAAAATACAAAATAGAGCTGGGATGTGGCTCAGTGGTCAAGTGCCCCTGAGTTCAATCCCTGGTAGAAAAAAAATTTTTGCCTCCTTTTGGTCAACCTTACACCTTCCCCCCTGGGGTTGGCTCTCTCCACTGCCGGCACATGGTCTTGAGTTGGGGAGTCCACTGCTACCCAGGAGATGCTCCTGGGTAAAATGTGGTTTTCCAAAAGCTTTAAGTCCTAAAGAAGGTAATGCTTTAAATTTCAGCTTTCCTATTTCAGAGACACCCTCCTCCTGTTCATGGGGTCCTCTCTTTTTCAACCTTAGCACTTATCATTCATTTATATACCCACTCACCTTCCTTCCACAGACTACCTACCTGCCCATCCATCCATTTATGCATCCACCACCATCCATTGTCCATTGTTAGGGTCTGAATCTGAAATGTGCCCCCAAAATTCATGCATTTAGGGTTTGGTTGCCAAAGCAGCAATATTCAAAGATGGCACCTTGGGGGCAGTGATGGATCATGAGGGTTCTGACATCATTGGTGGGTTAACCCATTGATAACTGAAAGGACAGCTGAAAGGTGGTCAGAACTGCAGATGTGGGGCCTGGGAGGGTGTATCTTGTCCTCTGTCTCTGCTTCCTGGCTGCTGTGAACAGGAAAGCCTTCCGCTGCCCTTCCACCAGGATGTTCTGCCCAGTCTCAGGCCCAAAGCCATGGAACCAGCCCACCATGGGCTGAAACCCATGAGCCAAAATAAATCTTTCATCCTTTAAGTTGTTTTTCTCAGGTATTTGTCACAATAGAAAAAGTTGAGTACACACCCATCCACCATTCAACCATCCACGCATTCATCCACCCATCCACCAACGTATCTCATCCCATGACCCACAGATGTCCTCAGAGAAGAGTTGTCTCCGGAGACAGGCCTGGGAGTTCCTGGAGAGAAGGGAGAACTCAACGCAGGACCAGTAGGGTTCTTGGCGCACTTGAGGGAAAAGGATTTCAGCATGCGCTAGTCAAGGGCACGGACAGGCTTATTTAGGAAAGTGGAGACACATTCCAGGAGAATGTGGGTGATCTCGAGAGTTTTGAGGTGAGCAGGGAAAATACAGTCAATGGAGAATGTGGACCATATCCAGAGGAAGAGTCGCCCATTGGTGTGGGGGTGTTAGTATTTATAGAGGGGTGGTTGCTTGGGGCTGGACTACAGGGGGAGCCAGGGCAGAGCTACACACTCTCATGCCTGTTTTCCTGGGCCTGCCCATTGCCCTCAAGTTTCTTCATTGCAGACCAGGGCATGGGCCAAGGGGATGGGTAGGTGGCACAGGAGTTGAAACCATCAAGGGTGCTTTCTGCATTTCAATGGTTCATGCGTGTTTTTTTTTTTTTTTTTTTTCAGAGTAGAAATTAGAAGTTTATTAAAGGACAGCAGAAAAGACTTCTCCCTCTCCCGGAGGAAGAAGGGGACCCAAGAGGTGGAATCCGTGGAAGGGATGTTGTCTCCCCTTTTTATAGTTCTTTCAGTGATGGAATGTAGGTGGGAAGGCCCTCGGGGTGGGACACAGGTGGGCCAAAGAAGTAATCTGGTCAGGAAGGACTTCTGAGTCAGCACCTTTTTGCTGGGGGCTGTTCATTGACATTTCTTTGAGGTGGACTTTGGCCTAGGGCCTTTTCAGGACTTCATTAACATTCCATGAGTTGTCCTGCGTTTCCCGGAATCATTGCCAGCATGGCCTCCATTTTAGATTTCACTCGGTATTAGACCCGGATTTATCTAACTACACTGACTACCTAACTTTAAATCTGGCTTCATTCCCCCCTCTAAGTTGGGAACTCCTTACTGCTGTAAGGAAGGGGGGCAAAGAAGATCTTTCTGGCTTCTTCAGGCTGAAAAGGGACGATGTGGGGCAAGCAGTTTGGAGTCCCCCTTTAAAAATCGGGTCTATCGAGTGGTCCATGATAGAAGTCTGATTGAGAAGTAATAGGCTGGAGGGCCATTTGAGTGATGGATGGTCTCGGTGTAGAATCTCGGTCTGGCGGTTCATGCGTGTTTTCCTTGAGACTCTGTATCTCTCCCTTTTATGTGTCCCCAGATTCCTATCTCAAATCTATCTAGCCCCCCCATCCACCCACCAATCCATAAGAACCCCTAAGGGCCACTAAGATTTTGTATTTTGGTACTGGAGATGGAACCCAGGGGCACTTAACCACTGAGCCATGTCCCCAGTCTTTTTATTCTTTATTTTGACACAGGGTCTTGCTAAGTTGCTTAGGGCCTTGCTGAATTGCTGAGGCTGGCCTTGAACTTGTGATCCTCCTGCCTCAGCCTCGGGAGTTGTTGGAAAGTATTTTGGATTTGACTGGGTGGGACCTGTAGTGCACAGTGCGGAGGGCTGGAGTGGAGGGGGAGTGGGAGTCTGAGCATGTCCCTATGGACTGGAGGACAATGGGAAGCCCATTTGGAGTCTTCAACTGGGGAGTGACAAATCAGAGCTGGGTTTTTAGAAGTTCCTCTGGAGTGGTTTGGAAAAGACCAGGCCTGAGGTGGGGCTAGGGTGGGGCCGCATATGGAAGGATTTGAAAGCCTTCTGAGAGGGGTGGAGGGTTGCCCAGTCCCTGTCTGGTCCAGGCAGGTGGGTGGAGAGAAACAGAGAAGCCATTCTTCATGGGATGTGGCTTCCTCCTCTGCCATAGTCACTGCCTTGTGCTCCAGGGCACCTGGCCCAAGGGAGCAGGCCTCCTGGGCACACAGACCCACAGGGAGCTGTCTCTGTTTCCTTTATGGGAGGGGATTTCAGACTAACTGCTTCTCTGGGCTCCTGTAGCTATGGCAACCGCCCACCCTCTGGCTTGCTATCTTGGTAGAGGTTCCTGTAACAGAGGTCCACTTGCTGCTCTGCCGCTGCAACTTACTCTTAATGGACATGTTTCTTTGTTGCAGTGGGCAAAAGGTGTGACCTATGCAGTCCAGGGGGAGAAATAAAGAATGTCCACGCGCTTCTGCCATATTCAATGCTTTATTCACTCAACTCGCTCAATACAATTTCACTCTGTAGGTTCTTAATCAAGAAAACGGCAATCCTTAATGCTGGGCACTGCAATAGACATAATCAATTCACAGCAAACAATCCTAGATTAATTAATTCACAGCAAACAATCCTAGATTAATTAATTCTAAGCCTGCAAACACACTTAATCATGACAGGCTAATGACAGACATTCCCTCTGCAAATTAAGCTCAAGTGCCAGGTCTAAAGTCTCAAGCCTTAGGCTCTAAGTCCACAGATGCCCACTCACTCAGACGGAGGTGATCAGGTCAGGAACCAAGGCAGGCTTCTCCTGGGACGGAGCAGGCGGCTGGCTGAGGAGGGGGCTGTAGGGAGAAGTTACGGCTCTCACCAGGGTCAAGATATGGCTGTAGAGTTGGAGAGCGGTGAGGAAGACGCAGAGGATCAGCAAAGAATGACAGGTGATGGGATGTCAGTCCAGGTCCTCATCAGGCTCTCCAGCTTGTAGGCATCAGTTTCGTCTGGCTGAATATCTGTTCATTTGCTCTATTATTTATACTAAATTTTGGGGCTTTTGACCCCTCTTCAATCCTTATCAGCTACCACGGGATTTCTCAGGGACATCATTTACCCTGGGGTTAAAACATCTGGCCTGGTGGTCCCCACCCTGATCTTTTCACCTTTACCTTTTCTCAGGTCTTTCCCTCCTATCCGAGGAGGCCAGCTTTCCAGAGGCTTCACTCTGAGTTTATCAGGGCGGGGAGAAGTGACTTGTTTGTGCCGGGGAGCCATACTAGAGGGCTCTGTTAGGCAAGTGTGGTGAGACTGCAGGTTTCAAACTGGAGTTTTTAAAATGGAATTGCTTAGGCTCAGGCCCAAGACCATCCTCACATTCTTTCTCTTTCTCTCCCTGCTACTCCCTAATTGCTCCTTCTCCCTAATCTCAGGGGGAAGCAGGATTAGCAATCCATCCTAGGCAGAGTTACCTGTCCTTGAGCACACACATACACACCACAGGAACAAAGTAATTCAGACTTTGGGGATGGTTCCAGAAGATCTCAGAAATGACTATCTCCCAAGTTAACAAGTGAATTACAGCTCCAACAGAGAACACATGCTTTTGAATCATCTCCTTAAAAGCCTCCTGATCCCCTTGATGGGCAGAATCACAGCTTCTGGGACAGGAGTTCTCTGTGCTTCTCCTTTGCTAGAAAGCAATAAAACTTCTTTTCCTCAAAACCATGTCTTTGTTATTGGATTGGCATGGGGACAAGCATGGAGCTTTAACAGTTCCTGTATCATTTGGCACGCTTTTTAAAAAAAAAAATCTTGTTTTTTAGTTGTAATTGGATACAATACCTTTATTTATTTATTTTTGTGTGGTGCTGAGGATAGAACCCAGTGCCTTGCACATGCTAGGCAAGTGCTCTACCACTTGAGCCACAACCCCAGCCCTCACTTTTTTTTTGTACCAGAGGTAGAACCCATGGGCACTTAACCACTGAGCCAGCCCTTTTTAGGTTTTATTTTGAGACAGAGTTTTGCTAAATTGCTGAGGCTGGCTTTGAACTTGGGATTCCCAGCCTCAGCCTCCTCAGCCTCAGCTGCTGGAATTACAGGCGTGCCTGGTGCTCTTTTAACTGGAAGACAGAAGGCTGTAGAGTACCCTACCTAGGCCTGTGTTGAGCCTTGGGGCTGTGGGGTCATGCCACCCTAAGATTTGAAGACCCATGGGGCTGCAGAAGACCAGCTTAGGCTCTCCTCCCGCCCGGTGGCCTCCTCTCTGGGTGTCCCCTTCCTCATTTGTAAAGGGAGGCAGAGAAGGACCCCAGGAGAGAAGGCTGTGCCACCACTCACCCACAGCAGAGCAGCCTGCAGGCTCACAGAAGGGACCGGGAATTCACGTACAATCCCTCTGGGTGCCAGGAGCAGGAATTCTGGTCACCTTCCCCCTTTGACCGCAGTCATCTGGCGCCATCTAAGGGGTAGTTACAAGGTGCCAGAGGCTTTAAAAGCTAGTCTAGGTGATGGAGGGCCGGGTTCGGCAACTGAACGTGTCCACCCCGCCCCTCCTATCCTCAGGTAGCCCCCGCTCCTTCTCCACAGGTGCCACTCTCCCAGCGTGCCCGGACACGGATGCACAGCTCTCTGAATGAGCCCTCTCTCCCGAATAAAGTCCGAGTTTGAGCGGGCGGACAGGGAGGCCACCTGGCCTCGGGCTGGGGCGGCCCAGGAGCGCTGGCCTGCAGGGGTCAGGAGTGGGCCCTCGAGGAACCAGGCGCGGACGCCTGTCCTGGGGCGCCGGCCCGGGCCGTACCGGCGCAAGGGACCCAGCAACACGCTCCAGCGTACCCTAGAAGGAACAGGCGAATGGCCCACATCCGCCAAGCTTAAGCTAACGCTTCCGGTAGAAAACGCGGGTCGTATGCGGCTCCTTTAAGGCGGTGCGCC
>NW_026000052.1:3028542-3049733 GCF_001458135.2 Marmota marmota marmota | reverse complement strand
CCTCCCAGCCGCGCGCCGGGTCCGAGCCGAGCCCGAAGCCTGCGAGGGGGGAGCCCCGGGAGCGGCCGACTGCCCCGCCAGGGCGCGGGGCCTGATGCGCGCCGACGGGGGCCGTGGCTGCTGGCGGGCGACGGAGGCCACCCAGGTCACCTTTCTTGCGCTCTCTCCCCAAGGCCCAGCCCCCGACCCTTGGCCTGCTGCCTCAGCAGTTCCTAGAACCCGGGCGTTCAGGGAAGGTGGCCCTGGACCCCACCCGGTGCAGTGGGAGCTGGTTTTCTTACATGTTAAGTGTTTTGCGCGCCTGAAGGTTTCTTGTAAGACCATCCTGTGTTGTTCCTCACCAGGGGCCGCCTGCCTACCTCCAGGTGAACGCTGCTTTAGGGGAGAAGGAACCGCTTCCGCAGCCCCCAGTGGTCCAGACCCAGGGCCACAGCCCCTTGTGTTGTGCTGGTGTGGTTCACCGGGGTTGGGGCAGGGCTCAGGTCTTCTCCGCTCTCAGCTTTGTTTGGGTCTCCTTGGTTCCTGTCTCTCTGATGCCTGTTCAACCCACAAAGGAGATGGTGGCCTTGGGGTTATTTCAGAGTGTCTAGGTTGTATCGAGGATAAGTAGCAAGCAGCTGGCATTTACCAGTGCTTTGTCCCCAGAGAGGTCTGCAGAACCCCCACGCCTACCCTGCCCCTGGGCTTTAGGCACAGCACTATCCATCTCTGGGTGGACTCTGTTGCAGGTGACAGCGTGGCTACACCAGTGACCTGTGCGGTGGAGTTGTAATTTCTCTCCCTTTGAAGACCAGACATGCTCCTTTTGATGGCCTGTTTCACCTTAGTGTTACATGGGCCTGTGCAAGACTTCAGTCTGAAGCTCCAAGCTAGAATTTACCGTGTGCAGACTCATTTTCGAATGGTAGAGCTGAGTATCAGGACAACCAGCGACATTTGCAAGCATGACTGTGGCTTCTCTTTTAACAATGTGTCCCTGGTTGGATAGCACCTTCATGAGGTGTATTCAGGTAGCATGGTCTGTCATGTTAGAGGAAACAGTCACTGGTTTTGGACTGACATTGTTAAGCCGAAGCTGGATTGAGCTGCAGTTTTTTTCCCTCAGCAGTGTGAGTCTTAATGCAGGATGCCCAAGCTGCACCCTAGGCTGCTTCTCCGAGGGCAGGACGTGGAAACTCTTGGGGCAGAGCCCACTCTGGTATATTCTTGCGGTTTTTCAGTAGTACTGCATGGGCTTGGAGTCCTCTGAATGTTGGTGTTCGGAAAGCAGCCTTGCATCTGCAGTCTGTGCAGGGAGCAGCGAGGCCTACCCATAGGTGCTGACCACTGGCTGCGTACTCCTGTGTGTTCACACAGAGCTGTTAACATGATTGCATCCCTTAGGCTTCATTTTATGGTTTGGATGTGCTCCCAGGCTTGTGCACCCTGAAGCTCAGTGTCCTGACATTTGACAGGTTGGTTTCTGTCACAAAACCTTTCTTTTCTTTTTTTCTTTTTGATGTGTCAAAGGCTCCTGGAATCCCTTGTGTTTTGTTTGCATGCTTTGTGCTGCATTTCTGCAGATGCCTGGATAGCGTAATAGGAAGCCCTGCTGTGTGTCTTAGGATCACAGAAGGGGTGAGAGCAGGAATATCTTGGTTCCAACTGAGAAGTGGTGGCAGGAGTTAGGGTAATAGTTACATTCTCCAGTTTGGAACAGCTTCTTTCGCGGCAGGTCTCAGTATGGTCAGGTTTTTTGCTTTCTTATCCTTTCTCCTGGAAATTAATTGGGAGGGGTATAGTATGTAGATAGAACCCAGGGACTTGTGCATGCTAGTGAGCTACACACCCAGTCCTGGAAATTAATTTTCTAAAAAATGATTTGTTTTTAGGCCTCCATTAAAGGGTTTGCTTAGCAGATAGGCTATTCCCTTGTGACTCTCCACCAGAGGTTTCCTGCCACGTGGGCTTCAGAGCAATGGCCACGGAGGAGAAGAAGCCCGAGACAGAGGCTGCAAGAGCCCAGCCCACCCCCTCCTCATCCGCTACACAGAGCAAGGTGTGCTCCTGGGGCTCCTTGGGGCCTCTGGGAGGTTATTGCAAGCCAGTTGTCCAGCCTCCTCTACTCAGATAAGCTTCTTTGTGAGAAGCCACTTTTATTCATCGGCCACTTATTGTAATGACTGCCTACTGTGTGCCGTGTCAAGGATTCCCACATCTGTCACCTAGGGGGCAATGGTGGGGTGTTGGTTCTGATTGTAAATCTGTGGTACCCAGAAAACATTTCTGAGTAATCATCCCATCCAGTCCCATGTTCCGTCTGTTCTGCAGACCCCCTCCCCAGGCACAGGAAGCAGGGCCTTCAGACGCCCTCTGGGAGGCCTGGGCATGCTGGAGCTGTGTGGACTTGGTGGCCATGCCTAGTGTGGGGGACAGGGCAGGGCCCCAAGGGACCTCAGACAAGTATCTGGAATGGTGGAGTTACTATGCTGAGGGGGGACTACAGCAGAATCAGGGCTTTGACGGGGATGTAATGGGCTGAGACTTAGACCTGGTCAACGTGAAGGATGATGTTGGGTGGTTGGTGGGCGCTTGGTATCTCAATGTGGGAGTCCAGGCAGTGACCAGGCAGTATGGTTCCTTAGGCTCACTTTAGCTGCACTCTCTCCAACAGCCCACACCTGTTAAACCAAACTATGCTCTGAAATTCACCCTGGCCGGCCACACAAAAGCTGTGTCCTCCGTGAAGTTCAGCCCCAATGGAGAGTGGCTGGCAAGCTCATGTGCGTATCATGGAGCACCTCAGATAATGGGATGGGTGGTCTGAATCACAGATAAGAGTGGGGTGGGTGTGCTTCCCAGGGGCTTGTGGTAAATGGCGTGTCCCTTCTCTGAAACTGAAGAATCACTGCTTGTTGAAATTGTGCCAGTTACCTTCCTGCAGTGAAGGGGCAGAGTGGGGGGGGGGCTTGCCCCTTCTACTTGTGACTGTGCCTTCGGGTCCCTGAGTGATCTGAGCTGATTGGCAGGGGCTTAGGGTGTGGGACAGCCCAGGCTCTGGCCTTTGGGTAACGGGACAACTATATTCCTACCCTGAGCATCAGCTCCTTTTCATTTCTTTCAGCTGCTGATAAACTTATTAAAATTTGGGGAGCCTATGACGGGAAGTTTGAGAAGACCATCTCTGGTCACAAGCTGGTAGGTGTGGGGAGCAGGTGGCTCTGGTGCTCTTGGGAGGGAGGTGCAGCTTAGTGCCCTCAGTGTGTGATTGCCTGCTGCTTCTCTCCAGCCGTCCAGCTCCACAGGTGTGCACCTGCCTGTCTCTGAGGCCAGCAGAGCCACTTTCTCTGGGCTCCCTGCCATCTCCTCTGGGCCACGAGTGTGTCTTCCTGTGGCTAACACTGGCCAGAGGATTTCCCCAGGGGAATGATGAGTGTGGGGACTTTGGCCTTTTGCTAGCCAGTGGTGTTTTGTCCTAGAGGATGGTTACTGTGTTTTTCTCCTCAAGGGAATATCGGACGTAGCCTGGTCATCAGATTCCAATCTCCTCGTTTCTGCCTCTGATGATAAAACCTTGAAGATCTGGGATGTGAGCTCGGTGAGTGTCATTGGTCCTCTGTGGGCGGAGGTGGCTGAGGAGGGGTAGGGGCCAGGACAGGTGGAACGGGATGGCGGTTGCTCGCAGTCAGTGCTGGTGTCTGGGGAAACTGCCCCTGGGAGCCACGTGGTCTCATCCTGCTGTGTTGTAGGGCAAGTGTCTGAAAACGCTGAAGGGGCATAGTAACTACGTCTTCTGCTGCAACTTCAACCCACAGTCCAATCTCATCGTCTCAGGGTCTGTAAGTGCGCTGCTCTCTCCTCTGGGAGGCGCTGTGGGTGTGCTGTGTCCTGTGCCCATGTCCAGCATGGGACAGGCAGGTCTGGGTTCTGGGGCCTCTGTCATCACCCCTCCTTCCCATAGTCATTTCAGTCGCCTCTCTTGTCTTCAGTTTGATGAAAGTGTGAGGATATGGGACGTGAAGACGGGGAAGTGCCTGAAGACTCTGCCGGCTCATTCAGATCCAGTCTCAGCTGTAAGTCCCCTGATGGGTGCATGTGGCTTCATCTGGCATACTTCTGCTGGTGTGCAGCCTCTGGGGCTGAGAGACCTTTTAGGCCTGTGTGCTGTGGAGGAGAGGGAGTGGGTGCCTGTGGGGAGTACCCCAAGACCCCTTGAAGGCTGGGAGGCCAGTGGCCATGGCTTTCAGGGGGGTTTCCCCCAGAACTGACTCCCACAGGCTATGCCTGGAAGGGTGTAGGAGAAGAGGGAGCTCTGTGTCGGGCTGGGTGACCACAGTTAGGTGAGTTCTGTGTGCGGGGAGCTGATGGGTGGCGGGGCCTGCCCAGTCATGGAGAGAACTGTGGGGACCCCTGATGGCAAGGGCCATGGGGTCTGTGTCCTGCCATTGCACACGCACCATCCCAGTGTGCAGAACAAACGGACAGGAGTCATACTCTATAGAATGTAACAAACTGTTATTTAAGAGAGTGGCCCAAGCCGGTGGCACACGCTTGTAATCCCAGTGGCTCAGGAGGCTGAGGCAGGAGGATTGTGAGTTCAAGGCCAGCCTCAGCAAAAAAGCAAGGTGCTAAGCAACTCAGTGAGACCCTGTCTCTAAATAGAATACAAAATAGGACTGGTTTGTGTCTCAGTGGTTGAGTACCCCTGAGTTCAATCCCTGGTACCCTCACACCCAACAAAGAAAAAACACATTAAAAAAAAAAGAGTGGCCCAAGGCTGGGTGAAGCTCTGGCTGAGTGCTTCCTGGGCATTCATGAGACCCTAGGTTCCATCCCAGCACCCCACAGACAAGGTGCTCGAAGGTCTCTGTGTTAACAAGAGCCCCAGGTGGTTTTGTAGCCACACTGTGGATGGAAGGATTGCAGAAGGATCAGGCATGTGGTTTGTTTTAGCCAGCACGAGTGGCTCACTTTTCTTTTTCTTGGTGCTGAGAACTGAACCCAGGGCCTCACCAGTGCTAAACTAGCCACAGCCCCAATCATTTTTTTTAGTTTTCGTATTCTGGGACAGGGACTCACTGAATTACATAGGTTGGCCTCTCAAACTTGTGATCCTCCTACTGCAGCCTCCTGAGTAGCAGAGATTACAGGTTTGCATCTCTGTGCCTGATGGAGCTGTTCACTCTTTGAAGTCCTGGTGGTGTAGGATTTTAAGCATTTTTGGCCTTGGAAGGCTTTTGCCCAGCTAAGACCACATAGCAGACAGACAGGCGACTTGGCCCTTGCTGGCCCAGAGCCGCTGCTAGCGCATAGGGCACTCTGCTGTGAGAGGCATGCAGGCAGCAGTGTGCACAGGACTGGCTCAGCCTTGCTGCCAGCCCCTGCCCCCCAGCATCTGAGACCCCAGGTAGAACTGGTTTTCACATGGGCTTGTGAGTGAGCCAGGAAACAGTGTCCCCAAGGAAGCAGGGGCTTGGGAGCCTCCCAGCGGTGAGGGCTGTGGGGCTGTCCTCCATGGATTTCCTGCAAAGGTTGTGTGTGCACACTCAGTGGAAAGGCAGGCAGGTGAGGAGTCTCCTGAGCTCTGCCCTAGCTGGTGACAAGAGCTGGTGTCCTTGGTGCCTGGGCTTGTGTTTTGTGTGCGTCTTCAGCCTTCCTTGCTGCTGTTCTGTTTTTAGATGACAGTGGTGATGTCTGCTGCTTCATAAGGTCCCTTGGGTGTTCTGGTTGTGTATATCTGTGGGCCAACATGGAAGGCCACATACTTTGACGGATGCCTTTGGTGACCTTGTTTGTATCTATAGGAGTGCCCAGTTTGCACTGCGTTGGCACTTGTGGGACAGCTGAGCAGGCGTGTCTCGAGCTGGATGCTGGGCTGTGGGTGCTTGGCTGGCTTCTCTGCCCCCCTCCACCTTGTCCGCCCTGCTGCTCTGCTGAGCCTTGCCCACATGCCCACATGCCACACGCTGGTCTTTCTGTCCATTCCCCTGGGCGCTGCCTGGCTGTAGCCGTGTTTCCCCTGCTCAGAGGTCTTCCTGGCAGTTCATCTGAGGTGGCACTTGGTCCCCCTGTGAGCTCTGCCTCGCTGGTGTACCTCTTTCTCCCAGTCTGTGGTGTGGACTGTGTTACCTTGAACTGAATGTCTGTTGAGTGGAAAAGCCACGTTGAATGGGCCACTTTTGCCAGTAGGTAGGTAAGTGGAGCATGAACTGGACTTATGAGTTTGGGCCTGTGTTGGCTCGTTGCCATGGAGCAGAGTGCCCTCAACGAGAAAACGCTCAAAATCCTCAGGCTGTTTTGTGTGTTTAAGGCAAGGGCTGAGTGTGGGCAGATGGGTTGTAGTTAGTTGGGGAGAACTTTAGGGACAGTCCCCAGATGTTTGGTTAAGGACCTGGTGCTGCAGGAGCAGCTCCGTGTGGGCTGGTAGAAGCAGTGATGACTGTCAGGAAGCTCAGAGCTGCTCTGTCCAGGTGAGGCCACAGTCTCATGTGGTGTCAAGCAGGGGTAGTGCTGTGACTGCAAGGTACGGAGGCAGCACAGTGGAGAAGTGTCAACTACTTTTTCATGCTTTTTATTAGTCTACATGCTAAACAGCGTCTTAGGGTGAATGAGCCTACCAGTTTCACCTGTTCTGTGGACTGGAGCTGTGAGGGACCTCGCCACCACTGTGGCTTGTGGTGCCCCCATGGAGTCTAGCTGATGGGACTCAGCTAGGTGAGCCCCCTTGGCCAGCAGCAGTACCTCCTGAGTGTATTTGAAAGGCATGTTTTTGGGCCTGTCACAGCCCCGGAGTCAGGATTCAGCGATGGGTCCAGGTGCTGCCCTGTGTGGTAGCAGTCTCCCAGGAGCCCCTGCTGAATGTGGTCTTGGCTATGTCTGGAGACTTGGTTGTCACAGCCAGGTGCTGCAGGCCTCTGGTGGGTGAGGGACAAGACTGCGGCTACATGGGGCAGCTCCATGTCAGAGTCTGCTGAACTCTTCAGTGCCCAGATGGGGGAGCACACAGCCCAGCCCTGTCCCTGCATCATGGCACCCGGGGCTTCCCTGTGGCTTGACTTACAAAGGAAATGTGTCCCTCAAAGCATGGAGCAAGGCTTGTTCTGGGTTGTGTCTGCCCAGGTCTTCACTAAAAATGATTGAAACTTGTGCTTTCTTTCTCTTTTTTTGGTCCTGGGGATTGAATTCAAGCACTTAACCACTGAGCCCCATCCACAGCCCTGTTCTGTATTTTATTTAGTCACAGGGTCTCGCTGAGTTGCTTAGTGCCTCCTTTTGCTGAGACTGGTTCTAAACTCATGATCCTCCTGCCTCAGCTTCCTGAGCTGCTGGGACTGCAGGCGTGGCCACCGTGCCCAGCATTGTGGGACTTCAACTCCTGGCATTGTGGTTCCGTTTATTCCCACTAAGGCTTACTTGGAAAGGAGAATTTAAGAGCTGAAATGAGTCATTGAAGAGGAGGACTGTTGTCGGGTGCAGTGTCCTTTCTATTAAAGTGCTGTCCTGGGGTGTTGCTCCATGGTGGAACACTTGTATAGCAAGTGCAAGACCAGACCTTTAGTCCTAGTACCCCTCCAGGAGAAAAGGAAGGTAAATGACCTCATTCCCCTCTCTGGGGAGCAAGGCCGGACCTTTAGGACCTTTAGATGGAGTGAGCCGTTGGTCATTGGAGGTTGGCTTGGGCCAGTGGCATGCGCGGAACTCAACCTCTTCTGAGGCAGGTGTGGAACCACCTGGATCCCTTCTGTCCAGCTCAGAGCTCATGTGGGCTCTCCAGTTCCCGGCCTGGGATCAGCAGTCAGCTAGGTGTCTGGGGCTCAGCTTCTTGGTGGCTCTGGTGGGCAGGCACAGGTGTGTGAAGGAGAGGGACCGGAATTCCTGCCTTTTGCCTTTCCTCTCTGTTGAGTCAGGGAAGTTAGGTTCGGCCGTATTTGCCCTGTCAGGCTGTCCCCAGCAGGACAGATAGACAGGCCTGGAAGCCGCCCCTCTAGAGTCCTGTGGGCCTTTGTGGTTTGGCATGAATCCTGTGGGGTGGTCTGGCTTCGTGCTAGGGCTCAGTCCTCTGTCACTGACTCTGCTGGACAGGGCAGGTGGGGCATCGCTGAACTGGTTGCTCCTGATTGGCTGTGTATGTCTGGGTACCTAGGAGTGGTGAGGCCTGTGTCACCCTGTCGTGAGTCCTGGGTGGAGGGTGCTGGGGAGAGGAGTGGTGTGCGGATGACTTGGAATAATTTCTGTTTTCCTCCTGTTCTTTAATTCTTAGGTCCATTTTAATCGTGACGGATCCTTGATAGTTTCAAGTAGCTACGATGGTCTCTGGTGAGTGAGAGGATCTTGTTTCATGTAATCACCAAGTGCTCATTCAAGGCCTGCTCTTGAGCTTTCTGGCCCTGGGGTGCAGTTACAGAAAGAGACACATGTTCACCTTCCAGAAGCACATCCCAGTGGGCTGCAGTTTCAGTGCAGGTGTGGGAGGAGCTAGGGAGGGAGACCAGCCAGGACTGGTGGGGGAGCGGTGGCCAAGAGCTGCTAGTGTGTCCTGCATAGCTTGTGGAGAGGGGCTGACCTAGCTCGAGACGACTCTCTGGTGCCATTAACCTGGCAGGGGGTGTCCCAGCCAGGTCCCCTGGGTGTTATGCTGACCTGGAGGAGGTAGATGCTCAGGGTTGGAGGAGATGGGAAGACCCCTGGGGCAGGTAAGAGCCCAGGCGGGAAGCCTCCGATGAGTCCTGGCTGGGGACCTGGCCTGAGTGGTGGGGGAAGGAGGGACCACTGATGCTGGCAGAACTTGGCAGTGGGAAGTGAGGGAGGAGTGCTAGCAGAGCGTCCACCTGTAGCACAGAGGGACAAAGAGCAGGCCTGGCCATGTCGGTGGGAAGGCGTGAACCACACAGGGGAGCAGGGTCTGTAAGCATGTGGCAGAACCAGCAGCAGGGCCAGTGAGAAAGAGCCCAGAAACGCGGCCGCCGGAGCATGGTGATAAAATCCAGAAATGGGAGGAGAATATGACTGGTTTTCTTTTTTAACCCGTGTTGGCAATCTAAGCCAGGGTGCTCTACCACTGAGCCCTGTCCTCAGCCCTTCTTATTTTTTGAGACAGAATCTCAAAAAGTTCCCCAGGCCAGTCTTGAACTTATGATCCTCCTGCTTCAGCCTCCTAAGTTGCTGGAATTTCAGGCATGCACCACCACATCCAGTACGACTTAAAAATCTTTTGATGTTTATGTTTTTAAAATTTTTATGTTTTGTGGTGCTGGTGATTGAATTCAGGCCTCGTGTATGCTAGGCAAGCACTCTGCCACTGGGTCATACCACAGGCCCGTGAGTGCTTTTAATGTATCCTGTAACTCATAGGAGGAGGACTTGGGACTTGGCAGATCTGGTGGACACCCTTAACTGCAGTTTGCTGTGCATAGACATATTGTGTGCTGCAAAGAGGAAATGGGTATTTTCTCTTTTTTTGGTACCATGGATTGAACCCAGGGGGCTTAACCACTGAGCCACATCCCCAGCTTTTTTTTTTTCACTTAGAGATGGGTTCTTACTAAGTTGCTCAGGGACTTGCTAAGTTGCTGAGGCTGGTCTCAAACTTTGTGATCCTCCTGCCTCAGCCTTCTGAGTCACTGGGATTATAGGTGTGGCCGCTGTGCCAGGCTAAGATGTATTTGTTAAGGCCAAAAAAGCAAAAATGAGCAAGACTTAAAATACAAAGGGAGATCACAAGTTCAGGGAGGGTGGGCTGTACAGGTTGGTGAGCCTTGCTTTTGGAACCGGTGAGGAATCTGGAGCTAGGTGGTCCATTACCACTGAAGAGCTGGAGAACGTGGTTGAAGATCTAAAGTAAAGGTGTCCTTGGTCCTCATGATTTTATACCTGAGTTCAATAAATAACACACTTTTAAGTTTATCTAAACTTTCCCACACTAGAAAGAGGAGCTCCCTGATCTAATCCATCTTTGGGGCCTTGCATACCCTTCCTGCCCAGAGCTGGAGGGCTGTTCCCTCATGAGCACTGATGCCAGAATGCCAAGGACAACCAGCAGGCTGAATCTGAGCATGCCCCACATGGTGCCCTACACCTACCCGGCCAGGGGACTCAGGGTGATGATGGAGGGGGTGGCAGACACCCGAGAGCTGGCTCCCCAACACTGAAGGCGCCAGCCTCCTTGTCATTACCAGTAGAGACAGGTGCCTGAGCAGATCTGGCAGACCTCCTTGTGGACACCTGTAGTGGGAGACGCCACTGTGGTCATTTGTGGAATCTGGAAAACCCTGTAGTGTGTGGTGACAGGTAAACCCCTTGCCTGAGCCAGGAGCAAAGTGCGCCTGGCCGTCCCCCTCACTTGGCACCCTCAGCTCTTCTAGTTAGTGTGACAGGAGAACAGTTGGGTGAGGTTAGATGGGGCTCTGTGTCCTCATAGATATTTACGTGTCCTTAAAATTTGAAATTAAGCACTGCTAAGGTGCTTTGCCCACGTTTACCCATTTACCCCTTTTTGAGGGTCCTTCCTTGGTTCTTGTCATCCCCACTTTGTGCTTGGGAAACTGAGGCTGGCATAACACTTGCCAGTTGTCCCTCCGCTGGCCAGTGACAGGCAGGACCCAGGCTTCACAGCTGGGCTGTGAGCCCCAGCCCTGCTGCCACGATCTGTGCTGTACACTGGGCCAGGGGCTGTTCTCCTGTCTGCTGGGAGTCACCAGCTAGAAGATGGGGTGCTCTGGTGTGAGAGCAGCAAAGCATGGAGCTGTTCAGGAGTGTGCTTATCAGAGACCAGGACCTCAGAGAACGGGCATCTGATGGAGGACACATGTCTGGTGCAGGGTGGGACTGGCAGCACTGCCCTGAGCCTCTGCAGTGTGAAGCGGTTGCTTAGAGAGTCCCCCCAAGTTCTTGCTGCGGCTAGGTAAAGGGGTGAGGCTGCAGGGCAGGAGGGCTGCTGCCAGCTCAGTGGGTTCTTGGAGCTGAGGTGGCCTCCTAAGCACACAGGTGGTCTTGTTTGGGGATCCCAGTGCTGTGGGGTCCCTCCTATGGCTGGGGAGAAGAGGCCATATTAGAGTAGCCTGGGGCGTTGTCGCCTTGGGGTACAAGGAGTATGGCCGAGCCTGGGGACTGGGGGACTTACATTGGGAGATGACCTGTCCACGTGTTATGGTTAGCAAGTTCCCACGTTCAGCCAGCACCCCCACCCGGCATCTCTGGAAGTGTGGGTGCTGAGACAATGCACGATGGGGCATGCTTCCAGTGTGCATGTTGGCAGAGGTCACAGGAACCCTGAGACGGGCGTGACGTCAGAGCCTGGCATGACTCCTGTTTTGCTGTTACTGAACTAACGGGGTCACCAGGAAATGGCACCAGCCTCCTTCTTACAAGGGTCTGTCCTGCCCTTCCTGCCTGTGTGTTGGGGGTCTGTGGAGTCTAGACCTGCCGGTGAGCCCTGCAGCGCACCTTCAGCCTTGGCTGCCTCCTGCAGAAGAGCCTAGCCCAGTCCCTGGGCCGTGGAGGCCTCCTGTGCTCACTGGCGTGGTGCCCGGTCAGTGTCTAGAACATAGGAGAACAGCTGCCCAGGTTGTGAGTGCAGTGGGGCTGGTACCAGAGCCAGTGGTGGCAGCTGGCCTTCTCATATGGTTTTGTTCTTGCTTTGAAGCCGCATCTGGGACACCGCCTCGGGCCAGTGCCTGAAGACACTCATTGGTGAGTGTGCCATAGGGGTGGGGCTGGGTGGGGCTGGGCCTGCAGCTCTTCATCTTCACTGTTGTCCATCTCCTACTAGCATCTACTTCCTGTCGAGCTCTCTTGTTCCTTTTGTGAAACTTGCTGCTGTCTTCTCTCAGGCCAGTCTGGGGCCCCCTGGCCTGTGTTGTCTGGTCTTGCTCAGGGCTGCTCCGCTGTGTCCTCAAGTACCTGTGCCCTGCTCCTGGCTGCTGCCTCTCTGGGGAAGTGTGCTCTCCTGTTTGGGTGCTGCTGAAGCCTGAGGGCTTCTTGGGGATGAGGGAAGGGGAGGACCTGGCATGTCGGGGTGGGGCAGGTGGAAGCCTGTGGCTGGAAGGGTGTTCCCAGGAAGTTTGGTGTTCAGGGCCCAGTCTCTGCAGGCCTGGAGAATTGCAACTTCAGCTTAGGATGCAGAAGGGACAGCGGTGAGGAAGCTGGGTGGTGGTCACCCCACAGGCCTCCCCTCAGTGTGTCCACCTGGGAAGCTGTCTTCAGGCTAGTCATGGTCCTGAAGCTCTTGGTGGGGCCCCATGAGTGGGGGACAGTGGCCTTTATGCCTTCCTGCTCTGGGAGCCTATCTTCTTACCACCCACAGCAGACTCATGTCCGTGTCTGTCAGTTTGTCTCCTGGTGCATGCCCAGCTCTGCTGCCAGGACCCGTCCTGGTGCACAGAGACCAGGGAGGTGCTACGCATGCATATCTGCGTGCTCCTGCTACCACACTGTTGTCCTCACAGTGAGCTGCCCTCAGGTGTATCTGCCTGTCACAGAGCAGGTACTGTAGGCAGAGAGAAGTCAAGTAACTGTTCTGAAGCCACACAGCAAGTGTAGCCATTGCTCTGTCTCTGGGGGATTGGTTTGAAGACCTCCCATGAATACCAGACTCCTCAGGAGCTTGGTCCCCTGTGTAAAAAGGCGTGGCTAGAGTAGGGCCCGCACACATCCTCATCTCTAGATTGCTCCTATGTGCAGTGGAAACAGTGGTCACATGGAGGCGGACCTGCAGCGCGGGGCTCCACGCTGACCAGAGTGCAAGGCTGGCAGGTGCCCGGAGCAGGGTCTCTGTGCGCTGAGCCCCCTCGTCCACGGGGACCAGACAGTGCTAGTCTCACAGCAAATTCAAGTCTCGCCTTTGAGATTTTCTGGAATATTTTTGTTTTTTGTAGTAGTTTTGACCTGTGGCTGATTAAGCTGTGGGACGTGGACTGCAAGTGGCAGGGCCAGGACTTGGGCCAGGACTTGGGCCTGGCGTTGACTAGAAGAAGGCCTGAGAGACAGGGCAGGGTGGGGGCGGAAGTGGTGGGGTGGCCGTCTCTCCTCGGCCTAGTGAGCTAGATTGCTGGGGCCCAAGTGGCCAGGCAGCTGGTGTGTCCGGTGTCCTGCTGGTTAAAGTGGCTTGGGTTTAAGCACCGGACGCCATTTGCACTGGTGAGCCAGCGGGCCAAGCTTCACACTGCCTCGTGTGCCTTTTCAGTGTGGGTGACCAGCCCCAGCAAGCGGAGGCCCTGGCAGACCCCTGGTGGTAATGCCGTGTGCTCGGGGCACGGGGCATGGGGACCCTGGCAGGCTGGACAGCCCCTTCCCAGGAGCACCTCCCCTCCTTACCCGGGAAAGGGTAGACGCTCTGGTCCCCCTGGGAGAATGTGCATCCTAGCGTCCCTGAAGTGGACCTCGACGTGTCCTCAGCGGAGACGGGTGGCCCTGCCTTTGCAGGCCCTGCGTTGAGCTTTAAAATCAGGGCATGAGGAGCAGAGCTGGGGGTCACAGAGGCTGGGCCCTGAGCCACACCAGAGGAAGGCATCGCCATGGCTCCAGCCCAGCTTCCCCTGAGGAGGTCTCCCAGCCTGACCTCCTCAGGGACTGGTGAACCTCAGTCTGTGTGGGGCAGCCAATGCCTGTCCCCCAACTGAGGAGGGCCCTCAGGCACTTTGTTCCTCAAGTCCTGGCATCTGAGGGCCCTTGGGTCCAGGACTCCGCCTCGAGAACACACTACAAGGCCGCCCTGGGATGGGGAATGGGTGCTGGTGGTTCTTCAGGGGCTCCCAAGGGTGGTGGTGCTGCACTGGTGGCAGCAGCCTCACATGGTTGTCACACTTGGTGACGGGGAGCAGCCGTTGGGCAGACTGTCCTGCTCTGTGTGTGAGTGGGCTTGCCTGTTTTTGGCACAGATGATGATAACCCCCCGGTGTCCTTTGTGAAGTTCTCTCCAAATGGCAAATACATCCTGGCTGCCACTCTGGACAAGTAAGTGCTTGATTTGTGTCAGGGGCAGGGTGTCTCCCACCAGCGTGGAGCTCTGAAGGCTCCAGACCTAGTGTTGTCCACACCTAGTGCTTGGCGTGGTCCAGACCTAGTGTGTCTGGGCTGTAGCTGGTCTAGCTTGTGCCTGGAGCTGCAGGCGGGGCAGGCGCTCTGCCCCTGAGCTGCTCCTCCGCTCCTGAGTACCTGCTTTACCCAGACTGGATAGAGGTCTCCCCTGCGTGCAGACTGGATAGAGGTCTCCCCTGCGTGCATGCTTGGCATGGCCCACGTGGCTGGGTGTTTTCCATGGTCTGCACCCTCCCTGGGCTCAGGGTGAATCTCACTACCCTGGGTTTGGTCTGTGGGATCTGGAACTGAGGACTTGCCCTACCTTTTGGGGACTGGCAGCTGCAGGAGGGGCTACAGCCCCCAGAAACTGAAGTCTGGCTGTGAGCTGCTCATGTGGGGGGTTCTCCTGCTGGCTCCAGCGTGCCATCAGGTTGCTGGACTTGGTAGACCTGAGTCCCCCTGGTCTGGGCGCCCTTCCCTGGTGGGCTGGGCTTCTGATCCCAGCGGCCTCGTGCCTGGTGCTGGTGGTCTCCGGTTGTGGTGGCGTGGCGGCAGCTCCTCACCCCTCTCTTGTCTTACAGCACACTGAAGCTCTGGGACTACAGCAAGGGCAAGGTGAGCTCCGGCCCGGGGTTGTTGGCGGTAGTGCGGCAGTCTGGGAAGCTGAAGCAGAAGGGGCTGCGGGGCCCACAGACCTGGGGTTTCTTGCCGCCAGCCTGCAGGTTGAAGCTTAGACTGTGGTTGGACCCGGGGTTGGGCTGTGTGGGTTCTGTGTATTTAGAATACTTTCCAGAGTCAAGTTCAGCCAGCAGACTGTGCTTGGATCTGAGCGTTCTCCAGAATGCAGGGACCTGGGCTCTGACCCTGCTGCATCTGCCTTTTCAGTGCCTGAAGACGTACACTGGGCACAAGAATGAGAAGTACTGCATTTTTGCCAATTTTTCTGTGACTGGTGGGAAGGTGAGTCCCCTTTGAGCAGCCTGCCACCCTTCTCCTCTCTTCCTGTTGCCACCCCACAGGTGGCTCATGTCCTTCAAGTTTTCCTGAGCCCACAAGGTGTGTGTGTGTTCTAACAGGGTCGGGTCACAGCTGTGCAGTGCAGGGGCACCTCCTCCCCTGCTGCTGGGCCCACCTCACTCCTGGGGCCAGCCTCCCTGAGGGGCCGAGCTGTCACTGGCCAGCATTGTCTTCTGGAGTTGGGATGCTACGACTGTGGCTTGTGTTAAGCCCTCTGTCCTCTCCCAGGCCTGTCCTCCCGGCCTGGACTCTGGTGTCAAGCTCTGACTCTGTCCAGTACCTAAGAGTAGATGGTGACTCTGGGCGGAGTGTGAACCACAGCAGAGCCCAAGGGTGGTGGCTGAAGGGAGCAGTTCACACCCTGGAGGCCCTCGGGGGATTGAGCTCTTGAGTCTCAGCTCAGGCTGGGGTGAGGGGTCAGGGCGACTGGCAGTCCTGCTGGAGACGGGGAGCTTTGTGTTTTGGGTTGAGCATAGCAGCCACGGGAAGGACGGCGCCCAGGTATGTAGCTGGAAGTTCAGCTGTTCCCATGCTGAGCTCTGGCCTGTCTTCTCTTGTCCCCGGCTGTGGTGACTCAGTGGATCGTGTCTGGCTCTGAAGATAACCTGGTGTACATTTGGAACTTGCAGACGAAGGAGATTGTCCAGAAGCTGCAGGGGCACACAGGTGGGCCCCCTGTGGGGTGACTGCCTAGGGGCGGGAGGCGTGCTCTGGGGATGAAGTCCCTGCTTCCTGCTCCTCTTTCCAGGCCTGCCGCCAGGTGTGTAGCGCTGGGCCCCAGAGCTGGTCAGTTCTGGCTTGTGGTTCCTGGTTCATGCCTAGGGCTCTTGGCCTCACCTGCCCTCCTTTTGCCAGATGTCCATTGGCTCTGTGACTCCCCAGGTGGCTGAGGTGTGCGATGGTCCCCTGGTGGCAAGCTGCATTTTCTAGAGGCTCCAGCCTCTTTGAGGAGGCGCTTCCCACCTCCAGCAGTGTGCTGAGCAGGCGCCTTGCGTCCTTGGCTCTGAGGGGGTGGCTCCTGTGCATTCCCAGTGCCCTCCGCTGTCCCCTAGCTGCCCTTGTCCCTGCTCTTCCCCTTGGGTCCTGGGAGCAGGGTGTGGCGCTCCTTTGGAAGACTGAGGGGTGCTACGCTTTCTCCCTGAGGTGGCAGTCTTGGGGCTCGGTTTACGTAAGGCTGCAGACACCCGACAGTGCCAGCCTGCTGTGCCAGCTCCTTGGTGCCCACGTCCCTGCCTGGTGTGCAGTTGCCTTAAGGTGGCCGAGCATCCTGGTGGGGCTTGGGCTCCGTTCCGTGGTGGGGGGAGGCACAGTGGTCACCTTGAGAGAAGAGTGACCCCTGCTGCTAGCAGCACTTCCAGCACTTGTCCTGGAACCCTTCCTGGGTGGTCACTGGCTGGGCAGGGTGTGGCCTTGTTCTCCGAGGCCAGCAGGGCAGTGAGGCTGGCCTTGACCCCTTTCTGTTTGCAGACGTTGTGATCTCCACGGCTTGTCACCCGACAGAGAACATCATCGCCTCAGCTGCGCTAGAAAATGACAAGACCATTAAACTGTGGAAGAGTGACTGCTAAGTGCCCTGGTGCTACAGGGGCTGTCGGGACGTTGACCCTGATGGGCAAGAAATGTGGCAGAGGGGCCCAATTCAGGCCTGAGGTAGCTGAGGGGAAGTGCACGCCACCAGAAGGTTCTAGAGGTTGCTGTGACACTTCTGCCAACTCTGCCCTGTCTGGGAGGAGATCCCAGTCTGTTGTGCTCAGAAAGGCAACCAGATTTTTAATTTTTTATTACAAGAGTGAAGTTCAATTTATCATGGGTTGTGTTTTTTCCAGTAATTGTTCTGTACATTTTTGATATTTTACTACCCGGTTGGAGCGCTGTGAACAGTCCCCTCCTGGGGCCCTGGGCCACTTCCCCGGCCCCTCCCACCCTCGCCTGCCGCGTGGTGTCCTCACGCGGCAGCTCTGCCTGCCTGCCTGCCTGTCCGTTGACCCCTGCCTGTTGTAGTTCCCGGCGCGTTTCCAAGTCTTCCTGGAAGGTGCAGCGCTGTAAGGTTGCCCGTGTGAAGTCCTGTGTTTTGGGAGTTGGAGGCTGGTGGCCTGGCAGCTTGGTGGCTGCAGACAGTTTCCCCTTCGTGCACAGCACTCACACAGCTGCACACGAGCTGTAATAAAAGGTGGGATTTTATATGCACTTGTCCACGGCGTTCTGATGTGAAGCTCGTCCCCTGGAGGAGGGCAGGAGGTTGGAAGGGGCTCTGTCCCAGCCCCTGCCGTTGCCTCCTGTCTGAAGGCCAGTGGGAGGGGTCGCTCTCCATTGTCAAGGAGGGAAGCCCTGGAGTGGCCTGTGTGGCAGGAGGCGCCTGAGCGGCTGTAAACAGGTTGGGCTCAGGCCAATTTGTGCAGGAGGGAGGAGGGCAGGTGTTGCCTGTTCCCTTATTGATGGCCTGAGGACCAGCAGGTTGGCTGCCCCTGAAGGCATGACCTCCTTCCTTCTTGGTGGCTTCTGCTGCGGGCTCCTCAGGGATGCTGGGTGCTGCCCGTGGGCCTGCCCCTTCCAGTCCCCACCCCATCTGGAGCCTCTGCAGCAATCTGGCAGGTCTGGGAGGTGGCAGCTGAGCTCAGAACCTCAACTGCAGTTTGTCACAGCTGCTGCCTCACTGTGCTCCTGGGGAGCCTGGCCCCGAGCAGGATGGATGCAGGGGTTCCAACCCAGGTCTGCTGGGTGAGACCTTGTTGGTGAGGACACGGTGGAAGGCTTGTCCCCTCACCTGTGTGCCCTGACTACAGAAATGCGTGGAGCTGGTGCTGTTGTGCTTGGGAAGCCTGCCAGGTTTGGGTCTGCAGATGCCTCAGCTAGGACAGGCCGGCTCCCCTGTTAGGGCCCCAGGTGGACAGGCCTGGGAGAGGGAGTTGGGGCTTTCCTGGAGGGGCAGTGGGGTCAGTCAGCTGTCCCTAGCCAGGCTCATGGGGATCCTCCAGTGGCTAAACAGGGTGAGGTAAAAATCCTATAAGGAAGCTTCCTGCAGTTTCTGTCTCCTCCTCCTGGAAAGATGTAAGCACGTGGGTTATCTGTTCACGAAGCCCACTGCTGCAGGAAGAGGTGGCTTCTAACGCCGGTTGCAGTCCTGTACTGCCACTTGCTTGACCGTCACCAGAGGGTCCCACTGGCCTCATGGCTGTGCTGCTGCGGCTCCCCTGGCACTTCCTGAGGGGCGCCTGCCCACCCTGCCTTCTGAGGGTACAGCCCCCTCCTGGGAGGAGGAGGAGCTTGCTATGCTCAACGCTGTATTCTTGAATATAGTTTATTTTTTCTACAGTTGAATTCTGTTGTAGATTTATGTAAAAATACACCTCTTTTTGGAAATAAAGATTTTCATGTCTTGTAACTTTGTCCCATAAGAATTTCTTTTTTAAATAGCACAGATGTATTTCTCACTTCCTTTGACAAGGAGCTGGTTGAAGTCCTTCAAGGGTGCAACATCACGATCCCTGTGTCCAGGGCTTAGTGGGAAGCTGGTTTTGGAATTTGGCCATAACTCACACTGTCCTGGGGCTTGAGTGGCCTTTCCCAGGCAGGTATGTCCTTGGTGCACACAGGACATCCCTCACCTGAGCTGAGTGCAGCCTTTCCTCGGGCACTGCCACCTTCCATCCTGCGGGAGCTTGTGTGGGTGAGGGGAGGTGGTGTGCCTGCTCCTCCTGCAACACAGGAAGGGCACCAGTCTTAGTGTACTGTTTCCACTCGGCCTTTCTGCTGTCACTCCTCTGCTAGCCCCTTCTGTAATTAGGGTTCCAAAACGTGGGTGCCTCCAGCCACAGTGAACATCAAAGGCCATTTATAGATTTGGGGTTGTCTACAGGATCCCCATGAAATAGATTGATTTTATTTTTGAATTTCAACTTAAAGTTTTAAATTAGGCACTCTCTGAAATTGCGTGTGTTAAAGGTAGAGATGTGTAGGGACACGTTCTGGTGTCCAGACAGTGGGGAACAGCGCCCGGCTGGGTGTAGGTACTGTGGCTCTCCATCTTTTGGGTGAGCTGAATCTGGATCATCTTATTCTGCTCACACAGGCTAGTGAAGGTGTTGCCACCATGTGAAGAACTAGCTGATTTAGAAAACAGCTTGTGCTCACTTCAGTCCCAGAAATGCCATTTAAACAGCCAGCAAAAAGCCGGGAACATAGCTCAGTTGGTAGAGTGCTTGCCTTGCATGCACAAGGCTCTGGGTTCAATCCCCAGCACCCCACCCACACACTTAAAAAAAAAAAAAAAGCTTTGATGGTGGCCTTCAGAGGTGTGAGGTTTAGAAGTCCTCCCAGTGGGGCATTGTGGCCCCAACTGTACACCCAGTGATTGGAGGCTGAGGCAGGAGGATTGCAAGTTGGAGGGCAGCGGCCGCAATATAGTAAAAACTAAACTGAAAAGGGCTGGAATGTAGTTCTGTGGTAAAGCACACTGGGGTTAAGTCCTCAGTAACAAAACAAATCTCAACAAGTGGGTCCAGCAAGCACCAGGGGTGCACAAAATGGCCTAAATTTCTAACTCACAATGTAGTTAAGATGAGGAGGGTGACGGTCCTTGACATTGGCCCTCAGACTGATCAGTGTCTCCCAGTGTGCTTTGCATGGTTTTAAAAAATAACCTATTATTGTGGAAGTTAGATATTTGTGTTAATTATTGACATTAAGAGTGCAAAGCTGGGGGCTGGGATTGTGGCTCAGTGGTGGAGAGCTAGCCTGCAGGTGTGAGGCCCTGGGTTCGATCCAAAAAAAAAGAAAAAAGGTAAATACCTTTGTGTCCAACTATAACTTAAAAAAAAGGCGGGGGGTGGGGGGAAGATGATAAATAACTCAAATTTCTACCATTGCTAACAATTTGGGATGTCTTAAATGTAGTCACTATTACAGAAGCTTTCAGACAGAGCAGTGGAGAGAGGGAGGCCTGGTGTGGTGGCGCGTGCCTGAGGCCAACTGATCAACTTAACCAGATCCTGTCTCCCCTGCCAAAATCACGCAGCCCTCATGTCCCGTCCTCTGCTGCTGTTCCCTGGAGGTCAGAGTTTGTCCTGTGAGCGTGACTATCCCTACACTGTCCCACCCTAGAACGTCAGGATCTGACGCTCTGACTCTCAGTTGTCCTGTGCTTTAACGCACTTGCGGACACTCCTGGACCCGCCCGCGACACGCAGGCACGGTACCAGGTGCCTTTCCATCCCGGACCACGGGGGGCGGGGGGGGGGGTGAGAAGAAAAAGAAAAAGGAAAAAAAAAAAAAAAAAACGATGGTTAGATGCCACGAAGTAGGTGGCAATGCCTTAACCGTATGCGTGTTGTCAGGCCCGAGGGCCTCTTCCATCCTTGTCAAGGGGAGTGCTAACCTTCTCTCCTTTCATACAACACATTTGGACTTGCGGGAGGTGGCTATTTAAGGACCACTTTCCTGCACACCTTTTGATAATGGTGACTTTCTGTTCGCTATCAGTAGCAGCCACAGGTGGTCACAACTCTTTGACTATTGAGTCACCACTACTACATTTGATCGCCTTTATTAATTTGAATAAGGGAGCAGATTTTTTTTCCTATGCTTTAATGAATTCATAAATCCAGCCAATCAGGATAAGGGGAACACCGGAAGTCACGAGTGTCTTTCTAAGAAGCCTACTCCCCCGGAAACAAAACAGGGCGGGCGCGCACTTCCTACGGATGGGTACACGTCTCGCGGACGGCGGGAAGAGGAACCGAATCGTCTGCGGAAGTGGAAATGGCGGGTAACGAATCAGAGGACGAGGATCGGAGATTCCCCGCATCAGACTTCCGGACGCGGCCCACGCGCGGAACTGTGGGTGCTGCGCCTGCTCTGCGCTTCCGCTCAGGTCCGCGCCTGCGCCATGCCGCTCCGCCTTTGGCTGAGGGTTCGAATCCCAGAGCTCGCGCCGCCTCTGGCTCGCCCGTTCTCTTCCGGGCCGGGATGCCGGTGCGGCGCTGCAGACCGGCATCCGGCTGTCGTTCCTGCGCCAGGCGCTCAAGCTCAGTTCTTTTCTGAAAAAAAGCCAGTGAGCTCAAACGGCCAGGCGGCGCCAGCCTCATCGTCACACCACGACGGTGTGTCCACGCGTGCGCTCGTGTCCGCACGCGCATCCCCGCAGGCCGTGTGCACACACTCACTCCCGCCTGTCTCTTATA
>NW_026000052.1:3016632-3028274 GCF_001458135.2 Marmota marmota marmota | reverse complement strand
GGGCGAGCCCGCGTTGGCGACAGCGAGCGCGGGGAGCAGGGGCAGCGGAGGGCAGGGCCGCGGGGGAGGCAGCCCGCGGGAGCGGCACGCTGCCCTCAGGCTGCCCTCATGCCGCGGAAGGAGAGGTTGGAGCCGGCCCCAGAGTCCGCAGGGACCTGCGGACTGGGGACCGGCAGCCCTCACATCCTGGCCACCTGCCTGCAGTCGCATTTGTCCTGGTCACATTCACCTGGCCTCCGTTTGTTCCAGACCCTGAACTCTGCCATCTTACCCGGAGGCCCGGGGGGTGAAAATGCTAAGCCCTAACTTCGCCTTGGGGGTCCCAGTGGCCTGGTGAGGTTAAGAGGGATGCCCTCGGCCCTCAGCACTGCCAGGTCCTGCCCTGACCACTGTCGTGGCTGGGGAGGGGTTGCAGCTAGGGCGAGGGTGGGCAGTAGACCCCGCACAGGCCTGGGCACCACCTGGGTGCGAGGCCAGGGAGGTCCCACCCAGGTGTTCTCTGACTTGGCCCCCAGCCCCATCAGAAAGAGGGTGTCGCAAGGAGGAGACCACAGGCCAACAGCGACAGCTCCCTGCTGTGGGCAGGAGCTGGTTGGACAGTCTGCTCCTCTCCTGTCTGTCAGCTTCCCTGTGTCATGGCTCACAGCTGGTGGCTTTGGCTGTAGCCCTGCACACGGGAGGCTGTGTTAGGCGCAGGGCTTGCTCTTTCCTCAGTCTGCAAGTTCATGGTCTCTGATTGTTTGGAGTGTGAGGGGGCAGCTGGGTCCTCCTGAAGGCCAGACCAGGCCCCTCCCAACACTGGGATTGTTAAAATACACGCTCTTGCCCCCAGTTGGATGCAGGTATCAGGCCCAGGGATCTGTGGGCATGAAGCCTGGGGTCCTGCTTCATGGCGGCCTGTGTTTGGGTGCAGGTGGGGAGTTTTCATCTGTGGACTTAGCAAGAGTGACTCAGGATGGAGGAAGACAGCCGAGGGTCTTTGCAGAGTCAGGACCAGACTGGAAGTCCCTGGCAGGCCACCGCCCTTTCCTGAGACCCCTGCAGACTGGTGAGCGGTGGGCTGTTTGTTGGCTGCATTCACTGAGGCAGCATTTCCTGTGTCCCTGGTGCTGCTAGGCCTCGTGCTTTGCCTTGGGTCCTGTTGACCACCACTCTGATCCCAGTGCCTTGTTGAACACATGCCCCATCAGGATGGGGATCACCACCTCAGCCTGCATGCTGGCCTCCGCACCTCCACCCCAGGAAGGAGGAGGCACACTAGGAAGGCCCTTGCACCCGTGTCCATGTAGCCTGGGGTGGAAGCACAGATGGTACCATCCGAGTGTTCGCTATGGGATTTGCTCTGCATTTCCTGAGTTATCAAGAAGGTTCCTCGCTGAGTCTCCTCCCAAGGGCATCCTCAAAGGCTTCTATGTTAAATCAGGAGCTACAGAGAAAGTTCTAGAAGTAAGAAAAGGTGAGGTCACCTTGCTCACTTGCACTTTCCATACACGCAGGCACACAGAGGAGAGGAACCTCCTAGGGGCACCTGGCAAGTTGTCACTGGGGAGGTCGGGTTGGGGACCCAGCTAGCCTGCTCCTAGGAGCTGGGAATGGAGAGGGGTTGGCAAGGGTTAGCATAAGGACCTGGAGGAGCCCAGCCTGTGCTCACCTTTCCTTTCAGCTGTCACTGGTAGGGTCACTAGAACCCAAGGTGCCCAGTGTAACTGGAATCTTGGGTGAACTATCAGTGATGACTTTTTTAGTGCATGTCCCAAGGGTTTCAGAGAACGGGCTTCACTAAAACATTATTTCACCCGAGGCCACAAGTGGTGTCAGGTCCTGTGCATTTATTCTCTAAACTCTGCTGCTTCATAATAGGAGGGGCACTTTTGTCATTTGCCCACAAAGCAGCTTTCCCCAACAACTAGTGGCCACTTGTCCCTTGAGATGCCCATGGGAAAAGGGAGGAAAATTGATGAATTCTGTGTTAGATAAAATTGCAGAATCCCTTTCTCTGTAAGGAAGGGTGGTGGGCTGGTGGAAACCAGGCCTGGGGGTGAGCGCAGTTAGTCCCATTGAGGCCAGTGCGTTCCTAGCCTGGTGGATTGAGTTCTGTGTTCTAGGAAGTCAGTGTCTGGAGGATGTTGGGCTCAGGGAAGGAGGGCCATGAGAGGAAGAGGGGGGCCAGAGGCAGGCAGGAAGGCTGATGGCTTTACCTTGGCCTAATTCTGGCCAGAGGTCACAGGGCACCATCTGGCATACTGCCAGAACCCAGCCCTGTTTTAGGATGTCCCTGGGCCCTGGGAAGTGCTCTTGGACAAGCATCAAATGCTTGGCTTCAGGCAGGGGTCCATCCACACCATTCGGAACAAAGGCTGCTTCAGCCTGGTTACAGCCTCATATCCAAGCCCCCGGGGTTTTGGGGAGCCTGCATTTCTCAGGCCTGGGATGAATTCTCTGCCCTGGATCTGGGAAAGGGGGTGAATCAGGACCCAGGCAGCTGTTTGAAAATCTGAGGCCGGTTTGGGCACCTGGATGTGTCCGTTTCCTTTTCCCGGCTCTCTGGATGGCCAGGTGGGCCTGCCCTTTGCAGCAGGAAGCTGTGGGTGCCTTAGGAAGGAGGGCACCAGAGAGGAGAGACAGTGGGGGCATCTGCAGATCAGCCCTGCAGAGCTGAGGTGGAGGGGTTTCTCTGGGAGACAAGCTTCCTGGCAGTGTCTGTGGGGCGAGGGCGAGGGTGAGGGTGTTGTAGGGCCCTGCTGCCCGCCTCCAGCGCACAGACCTCCACCACAGCTGGCCTTTCTGAGCTCCTGGGAGGCTCTGGGGCAGTAGAGTCAGGGTAACAACAGGCGCTGGAATGGCATCAGGGACCCACTGCCTCTGAAATGGAAGGCCTTGGTGACCTGGGTCCCTCCTGGGGCCATCATGAGCCTTCTGGAGTGACTGTTGGGGCCCACAGGGTCAGCTTCAAGGCCACTGTGAAGGCCACCACACTGAACCAGCACCCTTTGGAGTTGGTGGCTGTGGGCCCTACAGGGACTGGTGGGCTACCTGGGTAGTGGTTCCTATCCCTGGCCTTTGCGGTCATCTCCTTGGGAAGAGCCCAGGGCAATGGGGTTTCAGTGTCAGGCCTCTGGGCATTAATATGTGGGCATCCACTGTGGGCCACAGGGACTCCTCTCCTGCGGTGCCCCGCTGGGTGATTCCCGAAGCCACCACCAGGGGGCGGGGTGGTGCCGCTCAGAGTTCCGAGGTGCTGGGTCAGCCAGGCAGCAAGGCCCTGGGCAAGGAGCCGTGTGGCTCCCGACCTCCAGGCCTCAGCCCCCTGGGCGGGGCTGACTGTCTGGCCTCTGTGTGGGCTTAGGCGAGTGGCCTGGTCACTCTGTGCCTTGGTCTGACCACAGAGCTGCAAGTAGCCACCTCGGCTTGGTCATGGGGAGGGCTCAGCAGAGCCTGGCCGTGGCTGGCTCATTTCCTAGAGAGGAACCGGTGCTTACAAGAGTGTTTATGGGATGCCTTAAGGTGACCCTGGGCTGGTGGGGTGCTGGGAGGCGCCTCAGTGGCCTGGAGGTGGCCCACCTGCAGGGTTCCTGGTGAGAGCCGCCAGTGCCCCCACCTCCTCTCCCTGGCTCTGTCAGAGGTCCACTTTGTCTGTGTCACAGCAGAGGACCTGGGCCCACGGGAGCCAGACCCTCGGCACCAGCTCCTCCCTGGCTCAGGGCCTGCGTTTCTGTGGACCGGGGTCGTTCCTGGCACTGTGGCTTCTCTGTTCCTGTCTTCTGGCAGTGAGGGGCTCAGAGGCCCTGGCCAGGAGGCTGGGAAGGACAGCAGGTGAGCTGTTCTCTCTGCTCCACGTTCTGCATGGCATGGCGTGGCAGAGCTGGGCAGAGCAGGGAGGCTGGACAGGCCTTTTGGCAAGTGACTTCCCGGACTGCTCTGTGTATCGAGGGCCAGCGGCTCAGCACAGGCCATCCCCCTTCACGCTGGCGCCAGGCCCTGCTCACTGTCCCTGCAGTCCTTCCCCACGTGCTTTGCCCTGCAGGGCTGTGGAGGAGGGCCCCTGGCTGGGTCCTGGAGTCCTGCCTGTCCTTTCCTGCAGCGTCTGCAGGCCCCGGGCAGGGTGGTGGCTGAGGCTGCACTCCCTCTGAGGGATGCCCCCGGGCCGCTGGCCAAGCCTGCACAGGGGCGGCCTTTCTGCTACTGTAGGAAGGGAGGATGGCGACCATCCAGGGGATGAGGCCCGTCCTCAGGGACCTCTATTAATAAAGTGACCGCTGACCCCTGGACGTGCGGTGGGGATGAGGGGACGGAGCATTCCCAGGGCCAGCGTTTGACTGGAGGCCTTCTTGCCTGACCCAGCTGCCTCTAGAGTGCTCGGTGCTGCCCTGGCTGGCCCCTGATGCTGCTAGACCGGAAACCCTGTGTGGACCCAGCACCGGGGCTGCCCTCCCTCTGGGATGTGAACATCTTGTGACCAGCTCCTTGGGAGCATCCTGAGGGCCAGGGGGTGGGGCGGTGGGGTGGGGGGACAGAGCCTGGGCTGCAGGACCATGCTGAATCAGATACATGTTCTATGCCTACACGGGATGGCCCAGAGCTGTTCCAGAACCTTCTCAGGGCTGCCCACTGTCTGGCTGGTCATAGATCCTAGGGATGGCCTGGAGGAGGAGTCCTGCTGTAATTCTCGGTCTGTCTCTCTCTCTCTCTCTCTTTTTTTTTTTTGTACCATGGATTGAACTCAGGGGCACTCAGCCACTGAGCCACATCCCAGCACTATTTTGTATTTTATTTAGAGACAGGGTCTCACTGAATTGCTTAGCACCTCACTTTTGCTGAGGCTGGCTTTGAACTCAAGATCCTCCTGTCTCAGGTACCTGTGCCTCTGGGATTACAGGCGTGCACCACGGCCAGCTATAATCCAGTTTTATTAGTGTTTGGATTTCATGCACTATGAAGCAGCCACGGACCCTCTCTTCTTTGGCAGTTTTGGCATCCAGCACAGGGCCTTGCCACGCTAGACAGGGCCTCTGCCACTGAGCTACACCCCGCCCCGGCTACAGGCTCCTTATAAGGCCCCTAATTAAGTCAAGGAAGTTTCTTTCTTTTTTTGTGGGGGCATATTGGGGATTGAACTCAGGAGCACTCGACTATTGAGCCACATCCCCAGCCCCCTTTTTTAAAAATATTTCTTTTTTAAAATTAAATTTTATTTAATCTGATTTGTTATACATGATGGCAGAATGCAATCCCTTTCATATTATACATACCAAGCACAGTGTTTCAAGTCAGTGATTGTACACAAGTATTTTCACACCACTCGGGTCTTCACACACGTACTTGGGGAATGATGTCTAACTCAATCCACTGTCATTACTACCCCTTTGCCCGCTCCTTTCCCCTCCCTCCCCCTTGCCCTATCTAAAGTCCCTCCCTTCCTCCCATGCTCCCCCCATCGCCGTTATGAGCCAGCCTCCTCATATCAAAGAAAATATTCAGCCTTTGGTTTTGGGGACTGGCTAACTTCACTCAGCATTATCTTCTCCAACACCATCCATTTACCTGCAGATGCCATGATTTTATTCTCTTTTATTGATGAGTAATATTCCATTGTGTATATTTGCCACATTTTTTAATCCTTTCATGTACTGAAGGGCCTCTAGGTTGGCTCCACAGTTTAGCTGTTGTGAACTGTGCTGCTGCAACATTGATGTGGCTGGGTCCCTGTAGTATGCTGTCTTTAAGTCCTTTGGGAATAGTCCAAGGAGAGGGATAGCTGGGTCAGATGGTGGTTCCATTCCCAGATTTCCAAGGACTCTCCATGGTGCTTTCCCAATTTGCAGTTCCACCAGCAGTGTGTGAGTGTGCCTTTTTCCCACATCCTCGCCAACACTTATTGTTGTTTTATTCTTTTTTAATATAACTTTATTTATTTTTATGTGGTTCTGAGGGTCGAACCCAGGGCCTTGCACATGCAAGGCGAGCGCCCTACCGCTGAGCCACAACCCCAGCCCTGTTGTTTATATTCTTGATAGCTCCATTCTGACTGGAGTGGGAGGGTCTTAGTGCATTTCTCTAATTGCTAGAGATGATGAACATTTTTTCATATGTTTGTTGATTGATTGTACAACATCTTCTGAGAAGTGTCTGTTCAGGTCCTTGGCCCATTTATTGATTGGGCTAATAGGTTTTTTGGTGTTCAGGTTTTTGAGTGCTTTATGTATCCTAGAAATTAGTGCTCTATCTGATGTGCGTGTGGTTAAGATTTGCTCCCATCTGTAAGCTTCCTCTTCACCTCACTTTCTTTTGCTGAGAAGAAGCTTTTTAGTTTGAATCCATCCCATTTCTTGATTCTTGGTTTTAATTCTTGTGCTATAGGAGTCGTATTAAGGAAGTTGGGGCCTAATCTGACATGATGGAGATTGGGGCCTACTTTTTCTTCCATTAGGCACAAGGTCTCTGGTTTAATTCCCAGGTCCTTGAGTTGAGTTTTGTGCATGGTGAGAGATAGGGATTTGATTTCATTTTGTTACATGTGGATTTCCAGCTTTCCCAGCACCATTTGTGGAAGAGGCCATCCCCAGCCCTTTTTTTGTATTTTATTTAGAGACAGGCTCTCGCTGAGTTGCTTAGCGCCTTGCTTTTGCTGAGGCTGGCTTTGAATTCGCGATTCTCCTACCTCAGCCTCCGGAGCCGCTGGGATTACGGGTATGTGCCACCGGGCCTGGCCTAATTCTCTCTTACTCAGTTGTTTCCACAGGTGTTTGTGGATGTGGGCTGGGGACAGGCGGGGGGATGACTTCTCCCCGCTTCCAGAGGCCCAGATGGGACTGGAGGGTGGGAAGGCCAGATGGGGGCGGGACTGAGTGTCTAGTTCCTGTGGACCCTCAGGGTTCCGGGGGGGCTGAGGGATGGTGCGCAGTCATCTGGGGACAGTGGGCCATGACACCACAAGGGAGCGAGAAGCCCAGAGCGTGCACAGGCTAACTCCTGGCCTGGGCCCCAGGGAGTGAGGAGGCGGGTGACGAGCGGGGGGCCGGGAGCCCTGCCTGAGAGCCTGGCCAGCCTGTGCCGGACCCTCGGCAGCAGGCGCAGCTTTGGAAGGAGCACTGGGCCCAGAGACCTGTGTCAGGTGGGGACTTGGGGAGGCTGGCCTCCTGGCAGATGGAGGCTAGTCCTTCCCTGTGGAAGCTGCCTGGACCCCCAGCAGGGGTCACAGCCTGAGCAAGGGCGATGCCTGGCTGCCTGCTGGCCGAGGGGGTCATTCCTCAAGGCCGGAGAGGTCAGTGGAGCCTTCTTGGGAGTGGCCCTGAGACCCGACGAGGGGCCTGGGGGAGCCTGGAGCGCAGGCAGGAGGGCCGGCTGGGCTCGCCACACTCTGGCCAAGGCAGCAGCCTGGCTCTGATGCTGCCTCCCAGGCTGAATCCCTGCTCCGCCCGGAGGGCCAGAGAAGCTCCCGGGTTTCCAAGCAGAAGGAATTGACTCTCTCCCAGGCCTGGAGGCCTCAAGGGGTTTGCTCCCCGCTGAGGCTCAGGGCAGGGTCATTCCCACCTCTCCAGGTGGCCACCTCTCCCTTGTGGCCTCCGTGCTCCCTGGCCTGGGTGTGCGTGGTCCACTCTGCCTTCCCGTGGCCCCTGCCTGTTTCCCCTGCTGTCTCATAGGACACCTGTCCTTGGGTTTACGGCTGATCTCATCTCAAAGTCCTCTACCTAATCCCATTTGCAAGGACACTTTTTCCAAGTAAGGTCACCCTTGTGGTTTCCAGGGGACATATCAGCCCATGGGATGTGTCCACCACCCCTGGGGCCTCAGCTCCACATGCTGCTTCCTGGATGGCTTCTGGCCCAGTGGCTGGGAACCGTTGCCCACTCCCCACTTCTCATCGCTGGGCTGGGGGCCTTCCCTGGCCACTCCTTCCACACCCCGGCTCCCCACCAGATCCTGTTCCTGCCCCTGGTTGTCTCTGTCCTTACAGCCACCTCTTGGTGACCTGTCCCCTCACATTGGGGGCCTCCTCTGTTCATTGTGGGGCCTGAGGTCCTCAGCAGGGCCTGGCTCAGGTAGAGTCCCAGTAGGGGTGTGGGAGGGAGCTGAGGAGACAGAGGGGGAGGACAGAAGGGCTGACGGGTACCGGAGGCAGGGGCCCTGGAGCAGGTGGGCACCTGGAGAGGCCCAGGCAAGGGGGAGCAGAGGGGCTAGGGCGGGGTTCTGGCCAGAGCCTCGCCACTGTGCCCCCTTCAGGCCTGTGTCCTCTGGGTCCTGGGCACAGCCTGCGTTGTGTCTCCTAGGCCTGTCCAACTGGTGTGGAGGGCGCCTGGTCCCTGTGGTGGGCAGTAGTTCATCAGGTGGCCTCAGCCATGGTCCCTAGCTGAGGGGGTGGTGGGCTGGCCCACAGTGGCCGTGCCAGGGCTCCCATTCTGCCCCAAGATGGCGGTGACCCTTGGGCATCAGCACCCATGGCAGGTGAGGACCGAGGCTGGGGACGGGCAGCGGGTCCTGAACATCTGTGGGATTTGTGACACGACCCAGGAGCTTTCCTACAGCCCTTGTCCAGGCACCGTGGGGTTTTTGAAAAGCAGTAATTTTTAGTTTTATTATCATGAAAGAGTCCAAGAGAGACCAGTGTTCAGAAGAGGAAGAGCGAGGGGTGACGGGAGGACGGTGTGCTGCCTGGCGCCCCTGGGTGAGCCTGGAGCCGCCCTTGTGGGGGTGTGGTGTAAGCATGTGGCACGTGACATCATGTATGGATGTGTGTGTGGCCTTGATGTGTGGCACGTGTCCTGGTTTGTGTGGCACGTGACGTGGCGGGTGACATGGTGTATGTGGCACAGGTGTGGCACTATGTCATGTGAATGTGCTGTGGGATGTGGTGCTGTCCCCGGGGCTTGCCCCCACTGCTCCCTGCTGCCTGTTCCGTGCCTTCCAAGGTGAGATCTGCGACGTGACCTAGAGTCCCCAGGGTCTCCAGAGGTGGGAAGGCTCCCGTGGATGGGCTGTCCTGAATGTCCCTCCACTGACCCAGCCTCCCCGGCAGGGGCGCAGAATGGGGTGGCCGTCCTCAGGGCTGTCCATCTGTGGGCAAATTTGGCCGTGCTCCCTTCTCGGCAGCCCAGAGGCTAGACGCCTCCCTCCTCATCCCGCTTAGGGACTGTCATCGAGCATTACCACTGTGGCAGGGGTGGGAGAGGGCTGTACCTCTTTACCTTTGGGATTTCCCAGCGGGTGGTCTGAGTGGGCCTGGCGAGTATCCTGGCTTTGCTGGGGACGGAGTGCGAGGGCGTCCCCTCGGCGTCCGGCTCCCCTCTGCAGGTGTCCCCGGTCGGCCTTCTCCCCTTCGGCTCGGCTTTGGGATTCGCTCTGATCCCTCAGTATTTTATGAGCAGGGCCCAGTTGCCCTTCGGTGGTGTCTGGCCGGGGTGCACGCTGGGAGCTTTGAATGGTGTGGCTCTTGTGGCGCGTGGTTGTGGCAGGTGGCGCTGTCCTCTGGAGAGGACGGGCGCTGCAGAGCCAGGGCTGGGCTTGGCTGAGGGACAGGACGGGTGGGTGCAGGAGGAGGGCGGAGTCTGACCTTCCTAGAACACCTCGGGCTCTGCCCTGCTGCCTGCCGCCTTGCTGGGTGTTGCCCTCCGGGTGTCCCAGAGCATCTCCTGCAGGAGCCGGGGCAGCGTGAGTGCCCGGACAGCGCCCAGCACCTGTCTTGTTTTGCGGAGCTGCGTCCTGCTGCGCTGCCTGGGCTGGTGTCAAGCTGTGGCGATCCTCTTGCCCCAGCCTCCCAGTAGCTGGGACGACAGCTGTGGGCCACCCCAAGATCACTTGCCTGAGGCCACCGGGTCCCTCAAGGGACAAGGTTCCCTGGGCCATTCACAGTGCATAACAGCAGAGTGGGTGGAGGCCAGGTTGCCCTGGGAAGGCCACACCCCAGGTGCCCTGGGTGGCAGCCAAAATGATTCGCTCTTCAGACCTGTTTTACAGGTGGAGAGCTGAGGCCCAGCCGAGTGAGCGGGAGGCCAGCGGGGGAAGTCCCTTTTCCTGCTCCTGTCCTGGCGCCTTCTGCCCCAGATCACAGCTCTGCTGCCGACCAGGCCTCTTGGGAGAGGGGCCAGCAGCCATGGGGGCTCCCCACCTCGGCCGGCAGCCCCTCACTGTTGAGGTGTGGTCAGCCCCACCTGTAGGCGCTGCCTCTGGGGCAGAATGACACCAGGGACGGGTCACACTGCAAGCCCTGTGCCAGGCATGGAGGATTTAGCCACTTGTACACAGCAGGAGCTGAACCAGGATGCCTGGGACGGATGGAAGGGGCGCGTCTGTGTGGGAGCTGCTGATGGCCGGCCTTCCTGGAAGCCGGCGCAGGGGCTGCCCGTGAAGGAAGAGAGCTCGAGCGGCCCCGGGGGTCTGGGCACAATCCCCTCCCCCGTGTCGGGACTGCCTCCATCAAGGCAGTGGCTGGATGGCCGATTCCCCAGGGACGCCTGGGCTCAGTCCTCCTGTCTGGGTGACACACTCGTCTGGCACCGGGTCCTTGGACTGCAGAGGACGGTGGGCCTGAGGCCCTGGCTCAGGTTCCCCTCCATTCTCCTGCTGGGGATGGACTGGGTGTTCTCCTGCGAAATGTGTCTGGGGAGCACTGTCTGCCCAACCCTGCGCCTGAGGCAGTGCCAGCCCCTGGGTCCCCTGTGAGCCCCTGTGAATACACAGGGGCTTGTTCTGGGTCCCTGCCACCTCCAGCTCTCCCGGGGCCTGGCCAGAGGCCAGCAGAGGCTGGGCCTGGCTTGCGGCAGCAATGAGCCCTCCTGGTGTGCTGCTGGCGACGGGGGTGAACCGCCGACTCTGTACCTGTGTGCCAACCTCATTTCCACCGGCCGGGCCAGCAGACAGGCTGCTGCAGGCGGAGCCCAGATACTCTGGTGGGGCTCTGCCCAGAGCCCTGTCTCCCCGTGCAGGCCCTGGGCCACACAGGTCCTCAGGGTAGGGCCCCGGAGCCTCTGGAGGGTCGGGCCTCCCAGATGGGCAGCAGAAGGCAGTGGGGCAAGATTGGAGTGTCCCCAGACCTACTAGACAGGGTGACCCCTAAGCCCCACGACTGGCATGGGAGTCCCGGCCCCCAGCCTGGCTCCCTGTGGGAGGAGGAGAGGGTGATGGGGGCCCTGGAGCACAGGACCCCCAAATGCGCCTCAGCTGGGGGGCCACTGGGGACCCCTGCCCGTCGCCAGGATTTCAGGCATGCAGAGTGTTTGATTTTCTCCTCACCCCTCCCTGCTCGGAATCCAATCAATCAGTAGAAGAAATCTCTCGTGTGGCACCTTTCTGAGCCCGCAGGCTCCTACAAGATTGATTAACACAAACATCAATTTCTCGGGCCGCACGCCTCCGAAAACACGGCCCTTTTTCAGATTGAATTGCTACTGTGCGCCCGGTGTAAATAAAGGAGAGGGGCTAATACAGGAGATTTGTGGCGCGTGCGGGGCCACCACTCCTCCCCAGGCTGGTGCTATTAGAGGCTGCTGGGGAGAGGGAGGGTGGGAGACAGACAGACAGAGGGACAGGGTGGAGACCTCGGCGTGTGGAGAACCAGAGGGTGGAGCTGTGTGCCTGGCAGCAGGATGGCCCAGGGATGTGCTAACTGGGTATTTTCTCTGGCCCTTTGGGAGGGGTGGGAGGGGGTG